>NW_013666520.1:242704-260199 GCF_000517525.1 Limulus polyphemus
CATGTAGTACAGAGAGCTTTCATTAATCCAAATAGGTTCTTGACAGGAAATGTCACCCATTGGAACCATGTAGTACAGAGAGCTTTCATTAATCCAAATAGGTTCTTGACAGGAAATGTCACCCATTGGAACCATGTAGTAATGAGAGCTTTCACTAATCCAGATAGGTTATTGATAGGAAATGTCACTCATTGGAACCTTGTAGTACTGAGAGCTTTCACTAATCCAGATAGGTTATTGACAGGAAATATCACTCATTGGAACCTTGTAGTACTGAGAGCTTTCACTAATCTAGATAGGTTATTGACAGGAAATATCACTCATTGGAACCTTGTAGTACTGAGAGCTTTCACTAATCCAGATAGGTTGTTGACAGGAAATGTCACTCATTGGAACCTTGTAGTACTGAGAGCTTTCACTAATCCAGATAGGTTATTGACAGGAAATGTAACTCACTGGAACCTTGCATGTCTTTAGGTGGAGCTGTTTTTTGTATGCATATCAGTCAACTCCAGACCAAATTGTATAATATACTTTAAAATGTACACGACTTTGCTAAGCCTCGAAGAAGAGCGTCAATGTAAGTGTTGTGGAAAAATCACGAACACTCACATAAGTGCCTAAGAACTTTTTGTGACACTGACAACATAAGGATTGCTTGTTCGTTTCAAATATTCGCGTAAATACATACAAAGGATATCTGCGCCAAACATCCCTAATATTGAACTGATAGACTAGAGAGAAGAAAGCTAGCTAACGGCAACAACCGCCAACTGTTGAGGTTACTCTAGTCGAATAGTGGGAATTGACCGTCACTCTTATAACGCACCCACGGAGCGCGAATTGGCGGCAACGAGATGCGAACCTTTTACCTTCAGATTCATAGTCTAGTAGGCTAACCACTAAGCCACGTACGACTTGAAAACATAAGGACCAGTACAATATTTGAAAAAATAGAACTTGCTTTATCGCTTCTTTCTTCTTCAGGGGTATATTTGAACATTTAGTTTGAGACTGATTTTTTTTTTGTTCACAAATGTTCAATGATTATATAGAAATGTAATAATAATATAAACTTTGTTTTTTAGCATATAATATTGTGCCTGTGAATTTTCCATATAGAATTGAAATGTATTAAACAGATTAGTATAGAATTTTTATTTTCTGAATCACTCTAAGGCTTCTTCAAAGAGAAATCAGCTTTATTTATTTTTTCGGCGTGTATGAATTGTATTGGTCATTTCAAATCAGTTTGCAGAGGTTTATATTTGTTTACTTTTGATAAGATCTCTAGTTTCTCTTATCCGGCCTAATAAGTACACCTTTAATACTCGGTGTCGGTGCTTTTACCGACACATTATAGAACATATAATGGCACTTAAAGCCATGGTAACGGACCTACAAGCGGCTTCCGATTTTATTCTCTATTTGTTATTCAATTAAGGGCCATATGAAAGATTCTGATTTTGCTAAGAACGCAAACTGAAATAGGTCTAGATTTCTTGAAAAAACATGTACATTATTACAATCCTTAGATCTACCCATGTTGACTAGCAAACTAGATTAATTTTACGTTCTTTTTTTTCTCGATAAAAACACATGATTTTAAAAATTGAAGGGGTAAGTAAACATATAAAACAAATATTACACTTCAGTGCATTCAACGCAATTCCAAAAGTCGACATGTCTTTATGGTACGACAGAAGGATACATTTCTATAATGCACAATTGTCTCGGTGCATTTTGTACGTGCTACCCACCTTGGAAGAGAAGTATCCCGTTTTCTTTCCACATTCCATCATTTGCTGTTTCATTTAGTACTTCAAGTTGGGTTACTTTTTCTTATAGCAGCACACAGTGGCTCAGTGGTTAGTCTGCAAGCTTATGACGTTAAAAATCGGGTTTTGATACTCTCGGTGGGAAGAGCACGGATAGCCCATTGTTTAGCTTTGCGCTCACCAACAACTAAAGCAAACTAACATACTTTTAATTGTTTGACAGTGCCATTTCCTCATAGAGGGCGTTGTATTTGACAATAATCACAATACGATTTTCTCTACAATTAACGCTAAAATTATCAAATTCTTTCGTATTTTCGGTATTTTGCGTTGTTAACCTGTTTGAAAAAAATTACTTACTTTAGTGTCTACGATTATCGTAACGAATATTTTCGTTAAGTATCGTACGTTATGTTGTATTTAAAGAGAATATTTATGTTTCGTCTTCCTTATTTGATTATTAGATACACCGATGTCGGACATCCTTATAGATCTGTTTTCTTATAACCCTTCCACCCATCCCAGTAAGTCTGAAGGATATTAAGGCTAAAAACTGGGTTTCGATACCTGTAGTGAGCACAACACAGATAGCCCATTGTGTAGCTTTGTGTTAACAACAAACAAACAAATCCTAGAACCCTATTTGTATAATATTTCGATAATTTTCAATATAAATACTTAAACAAAATATTTTGTTTTCTTTCTACTTTTCACACTTTTGCAAATCATAAAATTGTATTATAAACTTCTGTCAAAATACGTGTATCTCAAAACAGACTTTTCCCACTTATGACTTATTCATAACTTTTAAGGACAACATAATTAGTAATGATTCGAGTGTTAAATTATAACTCGCACTCATTTTCTCACAACGTTCTTGATTATAGTACTTCTCTATATACAAAATCGTACGCCGCCATAACTATATAGAAACGAAAGTTTCCATTTTAAAATAGGAAATAAAAATCTGCACATTTCAACATTGTTGTAAATATGCACAACAATGTAATTCCATTTTTGTTGCAGCTTAATTAAATATAAGAAATATTTGCATTTTTAATTGTTAGAAAAACTATGCGATTTTCTATAAGCATACCATTGAAGGTGACATGCACACATCTTTAAAAAGATAAAAACATTGTCTGAAACATTATCAGAACAAACATGTTGACGATTTATCCCCAAGATACAATCAAATATTAAGAACACTGGCAATAATGACATAGCTCAGACAGGTTGTATAAAATAGGAACATACCTTTGTGTACACTTTTGTCTCCTCATTTAAATAAACAGTTATCCAGATATATGTTTACAATAACACTTTTATTGATCATATTATATTTTGTATAATATCACGATAACTTACTAAATAAAGTGTACAAAATCCATGTATTCTGCATCCTACGTTATTTACAGCCATATTTACTGCAGGTCATTTCAAATTCTATATATTTTTGTATAAATTTTAAATTCTTAATTAATCATTACGCCTTCTAAATAAACACTTAGATGATAACAAATAGAAAAATAGGTGTAAAGCGTTTTACGTTGTGTCTCTTTAACAAAAACACGTATAAATATATATATATTGTAAACTGTATTCAATATACATTCAGGTTTAACATAACGATTTTTCTTTTATAAAGTTTGTAATAGTATTTTCGCCTCGTCAAGTAGACTGAATGTAAAAGATGATTGAAATGTGGTACAGCACGAACATACAAATTATTATTTGATGACGAAGAACCAATTTCTTAGAAATAAAAGTTTAGAGACGGTTTGACTGGGTAATGAAAAACTTTGTTCTAAATGTACAACGTTTCGACAATATTATGTCCTGAGGATGACTTAATATTGCCGAAACGTCGTACATTTACAATAAAGTTTTGTCATTACCCAGTCAAGCCGTCTCCAAACTTTTAATACGAATTATTAGCTAAAAGTAACAGTATACACATAGAGATCAACAATATCAGTTAATATTTAACTTTGAAGAATTACGAATGACTTGAGTTTGTCCAGTGTGCGAAGACGTGGCTCAAGAACCCATTTGTATTTCACTACTTCCCCTCCCTTTCCACATACGCACATACGTACAAAAACCAATTTATCTTCCCCTCCCTTACCACATACTCACACACACACGTACAAAAAATAACTGTATCTTTGTTCGGAAAATACAAAGTTCAAGCAATCCTTCTTATCTATCTGAAAACATGCCTTCGTTTTAAGTTATAGAATCTCTGGTTCAACCTTTGTCATAACTCTGTAGGCTAAGTGCAGAGATGGATCAACTTTGAATATAATATACAGAGTGTTTCAAAAATCTGATGTCAAGAGGAAATGAGACTTCTTACATGATTTGTTCAGCATGTTGTTCCTGGGATTTACTTTTCCTACGAGAGTTATACTTTTGGAACATCCTGTACATTTGCGTTCTTATTGAAGCAAAAAAAAAAAAAAGGAGTCGGAACATTGTCAAAATTTACTATGTAGTTTCGGAAGTTAACACAAATTGTCAGGAGGGGAGCCGCATAGAGTTTGGACAGTTACAAAATAAATATATTTGTTAAGAAATATAGAAATATCACCACAGACAGCTACTTTAGTACATTGGAAACCTATACACAATCAACGAGAAAGTAATGAATATTTACTTACCGACTTCAGAATGATACATCACTAATGGAACCGGGTCCAGTCTTGATGTTCAAGTGTCACTGAGCGGATGAGAGTGATTCAAAATACAATTTTGAAGTTTTGACAGAAAAGACTTATATATACATATTACTAAGAGCATATCACCTAATAGTGAAAATATACATACATATAAAACATGAATGAATATGGAATTTGTCTGAGAAAAGCTATGAAAGATATAAAGTGCCGCTTTATCAGAACGAGATTTCACGTGTCTATTACATAATGTTTAAAACCGAATTGTTTGTAAATGTTTATTTCATGGTTTTATTTATCTCACAGTCACATCAAATAGGTCTTAAAACCTAGATTATTTTAACTTTCTCATCGGTAAAAAAACAACAAAAAATTAAAACCTACGGGTTCAAACAAGGTCAGCTCTCATCTGTCCAGCTAGCTCGAGAACATGGGATATCACCTATGTAACCAACCAGTACGGCTAAACCAGAATTATTTCAGTAAGTATCCTAATATACAAAACATTAGTGTGGTTGACTTTATCACAATCATTAACTTGGTTTAGCATTCCTAATATTTGGAAAAAAAACCAACAACAATCGTAAACACGAAGGTCCCCAAACTTATATAGATCATAATGAAACACTCCTCACACCTCGAGGGCTTCCGGAAGATTGACTTTACTTTTCACCCGTGAAGAGAGCATGCCTGTGTTCACAAACCGGCTGAGTTATCAGGTTTCTCCAAAAACTGTTGGGCGTTCTGTCTCCTAGTAATTTGCACTACATGTGTTACTAAAGACGGATTACTTTAATGAATAATGCATTACTTATCGAAAAAAAAGTTGTGATTAGGGAATAGAGACGTATTTGGTTTTGTTTTAAGTGAATTATTGACATATGTCTTATTAAAAAATTAAAGTTAAAGGAATGAAATTAGTAAGTGAGTTTGTTCTGTCAGCTTACCTTGTGCTGTAGAACAGGAATGTAGTTATTTTCTGGCAGTCAAGCTAGAACACGCGGAGGCGAGCTGACGATAGGGCGGAATACCGCGCGGGAGCATGAGCAGCAGCTGAACAAGAACAGGAGCGCTGCAGGGGTTGGATAATATCTCATGAGTCACGTGAAATGACATAACAGCAAACTAGTGAGCATTTCTAAACAATCTGCACACAAATTGACAATATCTACTCCTCCTTTCTCCATCCTTACTGGAGGGATTGACTTCAGGTTTCCGACCTAAAATAACGTGTTTCGCCAATCAGCGTTTACTCTAGCTACGTATCGTTTTCATAACTGGATCCATGCCAAATACAGCTAACACAAACTTCTTTTGGATTGAATATTTACTGTATTTATTTCACAAATTATACAAGCTTTAAAAAAGCAAGTAATGTGAATAACTCAAATGTTTTGTGTCCTGTTTTTACAGCTATTCCGTAAACCATATAATATACGAGTGTATCTAAAATGGCATTGGTAGGATTAAAATGCCTAACGTTTTGTGTACTTTAATCTACGTGCTTTCTGGCCTTGTTTTCTAGTACTATTAAAACAATGCATGACATGTTAAAATAATCAGGAAACGAATTTTATATGCTTCTATTTTGACCTCCCCTCTTCCAGTGGCACAGCGGTATATCTGCGGACTTACAACGCTAGAAACTGGGTTTCGATACCCATGGTGGGCAGAGCACAGATGGCCCATTGTGTAGCTTTGTGCTTAATTACAAAGTTTGAATAAGTTTTAAAAAATATGTTTGAGAATATTTACGGGAAAATATGTATGCAATAAACTCACACAGGGATATGTATTTAGTATCTTAAATTTACTACACTCAAGTGAACACAATATTAAATGTTATTTATGATTAAAATAAGATGTTACTTTTACATATCAATCGAACTGAAAGGGTGTATTTTTCTAAATTATTAGCGTCAGAAGATAACAGTTTTAGAGCAACACATTAGACTAGTCTTCGAGAGTGACCACAATAGAAACTTAACCTTCCAAAGTGACCATAATAGAAGCTTAGTCTTCCAGAGTGTCCACAATAGAAACTTAAACTTCCAAAGTAACCATAATAGAAGCTTAGTCTTACAGAGTAGCCACAATACAAACTTAACCTTCCAGAGTGACCATAATAGAAGCTTAGTCTTCCAGAGTGGCCACAATAGAAACGTAACCTTCCAAAGTAACCATAAAAGAAGCTTAGTCTTACAGAGTAACCACAATAGAAGACTAGTCTTCCAGAGTGACCACAATAGAAACTTAACCTTCACAAGTAACCATAATAGAAGCTTAGTCTTACAGAGTGGCCACAATAGAAACTTGACCTTCCAAAGTAACCATAATAGAAGCTTAGTCTTACAGAGTGACCACAATAGAAATTTAATCTTACAGAGTAACCACAATAGAAACTTAACCTTCAAGAATGACCACAATAGAAGCTTAGTCGTACAGAGTAACCACAATAGAAGCTTAGTCTTACAGAGTAACCACAATAGAAACTTAACCTTTCAGAGTGACCACAATAGAAGCTTAGTCTTACAGAGTAACCACAATAGAAGACTAGTCTTCCAGAGTGACCACAATAGAAGCTTAGTCTTACAGAGTAACCACAATAGAAGACTACTCTTCCAGAGTGACCACAATAGAAGCTTAGTCTTACAGAGTAACCACAATAGAAGCTTAGTCTTACAGAGTAACCACAATAGAAACTTAACCCTCCAGAGTACCACAATAGAAACTTAACCTTCCAAAGTGACCATAATAGAAACGTAGTCTTACAGAGTGGCCACAATAGAAACTTAACCTTCCAAAGTAACCATAATAGAAGCTTAGTCTTACAGAGTAACCACAATAGAAACTTAACCTTTCAGAGTGATCACAATAGAAGCTTAGTCTTACAGAGTAACCATAATAGAAGCTTAGTCTTACAGAGTAACCACAATAGAAACTTAACCTTCAAGAATGACCACAATAGAAGCTTAGTCTTACAGAGTGGCCATAATAGAAGCTTAGTCTTCCAGAGTGACCACAATAGAAACTTAGCCTTCAAAAGTAACCATAATAGAAGCTTAGTCTTACAGAGTGGCCACAATAGAAACTTGACCTTCCAAAGTAACCATAATAGAAGCTTAGTCTTACAGAGTGACCACAATAGAAATTTAATCTTACAGAGTAACCACAATAGAAGACTAGTCTTCCAGAGTGACCACAATAGAATCTTAACCTTCCAATGCTACCATAATAGAAGCTTAGTCATACTGAGTGACTACAGTAGAAGGTTTCTTTAGAAAGAGAGCCACAATAGAATATGTATATGTTTGAAAAATTACTACACCAGAATATTGTTTCTCAAGATTAGTGTACATATTAGAAGTATATTTCCTGAAAATAATCACAGTAAGGGATTGTTTTCCAAAAATTGCCTCATCGGAAGGTTATATATTTTTGAGCGATTGGTTGCAGAAATTGATTGAACACGGAATTATTTTACTTGTTCGATCTTAGGAGCAGTATGGTTTCCTTAAGAAATGTTTTATTGAAATTACTCTAAGATGTGATCTATTGTTGTTAGACGGTTAGCCATAGCATATGTGTATGTCGGTTAAGAGTAAGATTAAAATTGATTCATTGTTGTTAGACGGTTAGCCATAGCATATGTGTACGTCGGTTAAGAGCAAGATAAGAACAGATCCATTGTTGTTAGATGGTTAGCCATAGCATACGCATAGGATGCATATTCGTTTGACATCAATGTTCTTCCCCTTTCTTCAGTTTGTTTGTATTCTTGTTAACAAACATAATAATAATAAAAAAATGTTCGTTGTGGTAAACGAAATAATAATTTGATCTAAGTAACAGTTTTTTTTCTTCCCGATTTGTAAAAAATCCTTACGTGATAGGAAAAAAATAAATATTATTTTCGAAATCTGCTTAGCTGAATTATGGAAAATCCGTTTAAATTCGCAGGCTTGTGTAATTAAAGGTAAGCTATTCACACGTTTTATATAAGCAAAGTGTCGATAAACAAATAAGTCCTTGCGACACCGATAATAAGCATGTAATAATTTTATGTTTTGATAAAAATATTCGGATAATTCCATAGCTTTACAATTTAACTCAATATGTATAAGTACGCGTGTATATTTTAGAGCCGAAAGGACGAAAGAAGCACGTGTAGGTGTATAGTTGGAAGTTGATTACGTATACGTGTGTGACTTTGTTCTAACGTAGCGGGTTTGAAAATATTGGTAGATATTTATTACATATTACAAGTATGTCTTCTGACCATAATAACTATTCATTAACAGCAGTCAGTTAAAACTATAATGTGATGTTCCTAATGTAAAATCACGGGTTATCGTTCTGTTGAAATATTGTTTGTCTTTCAGTCGATACTTTGTTGTTCCGGTTTGATATGTTTGTCTTTATGTCGATAATTTGTTGTTCCGGTTTGATATGTTTGTCTTTATGTCGATATGTTTTTGCTCCGATTTATCTGTGTTTGTCTTTTTGTAGAAATGTTGTTGTCCTGATTTGTTTGTTTTTCTATAGATGTATTATAGTCTCGGGTTGTATATCTGTTGATATGTTATTTTTCTCCCGGATTGTCTATTTATCTATCATTTCACGTGTTGTTCTGATTTTTCTGTGTTTGTCTTTTCACAGATATGTTTTGCTCCGGTTTGTTTGTGTTTGCCATTTAGTCGATATGTTGTTCTTCTAGTTTGTCTGTGTTTGGTTTTCTGTAGAGATGTTGTTGTTCGGAGATGCCTGTGTTTGGTTTTCTGTAGAGATGTTGTTGTTCGGAGATGCCTGTGTTTGTTTTTCTGTAGAGATGTTGTTGTCCTGAGATGCCTGTGTTTGGTTTTCTGTAGAGATGTCGTTGTTCGGAGATGCCTGTGTTTTTTTTCTGTAGAGATGTTGTTGTCCTGAGATGCCTGTGTTTGTTTTTCTGTAGAGATGTTGGTGTCCTGAGATGCCTGTGTTTGGTTTTCTGTAGAGATGATGGTGTCCTGAGATGCCTGTGTTTGTTTTTCTGTAGAGATGTTGGTGTCCTGAAATGCATGTGTTTGTTTTTCTGTAGAGATGTTGGTGTCCTGAGATGCCTGTGTTTGGTTTTCTGTAGAGATGTTGGTGTCCTGAGATGCCTGTGTTTGGTTTTCTGTAGAGATGTTGTTGTCCTGAGATGCCTGTGTTTGGTTTTCTGTAGAGATGTTGTTGTCCTGAGATGCCTGTGTTATTTTTGTGTCTATATGTTATAGTCGTGGCTCGTTCGTACTTGTATTTCTGCATGTGTGTTGACCTTGGTTGACTGTTTTTAGTTTTCTGTCGATATAAGATTATTTTTTCAAGACTAATTCCATATTTTATTTTTATTATTAGAAACTTTTGAAATCGTTCACAAACTCTTCTTTAGTCCATTTCTATCTGAACGCAACGAGTAAAACAGGAGCAATATACAATTATGGCTTAAATTACGTGCAGAATAACTAGTGCATACAAGAGAATGTATTGAACAGATAATGACATTGGGATTATTGAATGTATATGTAAAGAAGAAGTTAAACACTTATGCATTGTTTTATTGATTATGAAAACCTATATCTAAGTATCTCGAAATATTTGATTTAGAATAGTTAAGTCAACTGGTTGTGGACTCTAAACGTTCAAAACCTTTTTTTTTTAATGCATCAAATAACAGGTGGTGTATTATAGAAGGTTTGATTTTTCTAGAGTAAAGGCTCCTCTAATTATGATTTTCATTTTTTACATTTAATATTAGAACAATCTCTTAAAAACTCTAAAACTACATATTTTAGTTTTAATGGATGATACAGTAATTCTTATAACAGGTTAAACGGTAGTGGAAGATAATTTAAAAATAGTATATGACTTTTGTGAAGGATCAAAAACGATTATGAAGCAAAAGAAAATTAAATTAATGGTATTACATTGAAGTGATGAAGGCAAAGTTCAATTAAAACTAGGGTTACTTAGTGTTCAATATATTTATAAATATATGTATTTAAGCTCTGTAATAACAGCAGGAGGGGATATTACACCACCAACAAAGAGACATTTTAAAAATAACCAATAGAAGTTTAAATCTCTATTTGATTTTTCAAGAAAAAAAGACAAATGTGCTCTACTGGATGAAGCATGCATTCTTTGATATTTCTTCTTTATCATTAAATTTATTTTGTACTTGTGAAACATGGCTGAAAGATGATTAAAAGTTATTGAAAATATTTAGAAGAAACTATAACGAAAAATTATAACGATACAATCTTTTTTAAGGTTGTATATAATGCAAAAAGTGTTGCACGAATGAAAAACAGTTGGATATTTTTACACAAAATAAAAAAATATGGAAGCGATAAGTATGGCTGTCTTGCTGATTTTCAGCTAATATAATAATAAAATGTTTAGAAAAAGTAAAATACTGTAGACAAAGATAAACGTAATTTATGGAAAAAAATATTAGGGCTTGATAATAAAAAAAAATAGAAAAATTAATTAATTTTCCACGAAGTCAGATTTAATGATAAACATACACACATATGTTGAAAATCAGATTAGATTCCAGCATTTGATTGGAAACCGTTTTCAAACTTCCGAATATCAGACTTCTTTCCTCCCCTTCTTTTATTAATTTCTTCTACCGGTTTCGTGACTTCAAAGGTCATTCTTCAGGAAATAGTTTTACTGAGAATGTATAACAAAAAACATGCAAATACTGCTTTTCAACTAAACATGAATAATATAAATTAAATACATATATTTTCCAAATGTACAAACATATAATACAGTTCATGTATAAATTATGCACATTACAAATGTTCAAAAATAAATAAAATTAGTCAATATACTTTTCTTTTTGAAATAAAATCTTATTCTAATTATATTTTTCTACTTATTATTTTAATAGAAATCAATTTATTTATTCTATAATTTCATACTTACTTTTTCTTTGCTATAAGTTTTAGTAACTCTTTTCACGGCTTCCTAATTCATCCCATTCCCAAAAAGGAAAAACATGAAAATATGGTTCTTTAAGAATTTTATATTTTCTCAAGATACATTCATAAAAATGTTTACTGGCATATAGTGGACTTTTTTTCAGGACATCTAATATGGAACCTATGTAAATTTAACCTTAATCTTAAATTATTTGTTAAACCAATATATATGATTCACCACAATTTGCACATTTTAAAAGATATATTACGTTCTTCGAATTGCAATTAAATGAGTTATTAATATAGAACAAAATTTCTTTGTTATTGTTCTTTATTGTTTTGGTAGATTTTATATAACTTACATAACTTACTTACACAACTGAAGATACCTTCTTTAGAAAAATATAGTTTTTTAGGTTTATTCAAAATCTGTACAAATTTGTAGGTTGTCTTCTTGATAAAATAATTTTATTATTTTTGAATAATCTTTCAGTTTTTTATCTATTATTTGTTTAATTGTGTATTATATAACTTTCTCTGGATAGTGACACTGAACTAAAATATGTTAGTTCTAGTAACTTATTATCTCTCGTTTCTTCATTGGAAACCAAGCGATATAATCTACTTGCAAGATTTGCGGGAACATTTAATTATATATGTTTGGGATGATTACCAAAAAAAATCTACATATTGATGAGAATTTGTGGGTTTATAAAAAAATATCAGTTACAATGTCCTTTTCTGGTGAAATACTTACCAACACATCTAAAAATGACAAGCTTTTATTATTTCTTTCGAAGGTGAACTTAATTTCCTTGTTTATTGAATTTAAAATTCCAACAAATTTATTAACATATTGAGTATCTTTCCATATTACATAACAATCATCTAAAAATATTTTCCAAAACGTTTTTACGTCACCTACAAAATTATCTTTAAAATAATTAAGTAGTATATTAAATAAGTGTAATTCGAAAAATATCATAGTGATGTTAGCATACGATGGAGCGACTTTTGTGCCCATTGGTGTACCAGATATTTGGTGAAAGATTTGCTTCTCAAAAAACAAAAACAAACACCTTTTTTGTTTCAATTTTTCATCACTTCTTCTTTCTTCCATTTTATATAAATCATTCCAATATTCTATCAGTGCTTCAAAAATCACTTTATTCTCCGTTCTTTCCATTGAATAAATTCCAATGTTTGAGTCAATTTCTGTGAATTCCATCTTTTGATTTTCCATTCTAACTTCCATATCTTCTATTTGATTCTCAAATTTTCTATTTCTAACCTTGTTCTCACTTGCTTTCCTTCATTTGAAATAACTCCATTAATTGTTTTGCGAAATTTGAAAGGTATTAATGGGGGATCCTCTTGAATTGCATTTTTCAATAACTTGTTGAATTTTTCAGCTTTAAAGCTTCTCCAAAATGCAAACTTTCTTTCTTTAAAAAAATCTATTATAGTACTGTTTAAATCACACAGAATACCTTAAACTTCTTGGTCTTTTTCACCTATCGTTTCCTGGAGATTATAATTTCTTTCAGAGAATCCGTTTTATGCCCGAGTCCCTTCCAGTAAAACTTTTAATGTTTCTTGCTGTTGATCGTAACTTTTTGTCATGCATTCCATTAATTCTTAGAATTGCAATTAAATGAGTTATTAATATAAAACAAAATTTCTTTGTTATTGTTTTGGTAGATTTTATATAACTTACATTACGTTAGCACCGTCGTTCTTTCTGTTACAACTACAGATACCTTCTTTAGAAAAATATCGTTTTTAGGTTTATTCAATAAGCTATACACATTTTTTAAGTTGTCTTCTTTTATACCCGCTTTATTTAGTAAAATTGCTTGTCAGTATTCTCTACCTCATCCCATTGAATATTCTTTTTTATGACCCATAACCAGTACTCAGCAATAGCTGTTTTGGTCTGGTCATTTACCATGTCATGTTACAACACAGTTAATTTCTGCACGTTACTTAATGTTGTACCTTGTTGCCATTATACCTACTAGATGGAATTAGAACAGTCTTTTCCTTAAAGCAGAGATCATGAATGAGCAACACACCTTTTAATAATAAACGTGTATTGTGAAGTTACTCTGGAAGACACCTTTTAATAATAAACATGTATTGTGAAGTTACTCTGGAAGACACCTTTTGATAATAAACGTGTATTATGAATTTACTCTGGAAGACACCTTTTGATAATAAACGTGTATTATGAAGTTACTCTGGAAGACACCTTTTAATAATAAACGTGTATTGTGAAGTTACTCTGGAAGACACCTTTTAATAATAAACGTGTATTATGAAGTTACTCTGGAAGTATTCTTTACATAAATATTTTCACATTTCATATAACAATCAAACATTCTGTGTACATATTGTTGTCGCAGTCTCGCTGTGTCGACTTTTTCTAAATTCGTATAGTCCGTCGGTGGTTCAGCGGTAAGCTTGAATGCTTATGGTGCTAAAATTCGGTGTCCGATTTCTTCGAAAGGCACAGCACAGATAACCCAATATAAAGTTGAGGGCTTAGCAGAAAAAAAAGGAAAACATTACATAATATTATAAATATATATATATAAGTATCCTGAACGAAGTGATTACGTTTTGAACTTCTTGAGAGAATGAAACATTACCAGGTACATTGGTGTTGTCTTTCTACATGAGGGCTGTGCTGTGCTCGTCAGCATTGTTATCTTCACACGTGTGCCATAGAAACGAAAGGTCTATGGAGCATTATGGAAGTAATAATACCAGTAATAATACCCACTTAACTCGCTATATGTTGTTGAGAGAAACACATTCAAGCCAACCCCTGCTGTGGAACACATACAGCTGTCGAGATAAATTACGGACAACATTTTACTGACTGACTCTACTCTGCAATGAAACTATTTTTCTTATCTCAGAAAAAGTTGTGTTCTTAAACACAAAAAGAGGAGAGGTTGAAATAACACAAACAGGAAAGTTCCAGCTGAATTATACAGAATATTTGTACATAAAAGCTGCTTATTTTTATTGGGAAACTTCTGTCCAACGGTTAAGTGACAAGCCCCACATATGGATTAGAACGAAGTATGAGGAAGACAGACCAGCTGCTTAGATAACATTAAACGTTAGAATTACTCAGTTGTTGGAATAGACAATTTTGCTACAAAAGATTTGAAGATTTTGAGTACCACTGTATGTAACTAACTACGCACATGATGATGTACGTGTATTGTGTCTGTGTGTAGATGTGTGTAAACGTATGTCCCCGCGTAAAAAAAAGTAGTAAAATGTATAAGTTAAGATAGGTATTAATATATGTTAAGATTTCTAATTAAATAATTATAACAACCGACTGTAAAGAGTTTTCACACGAGTAATATCAATACGGATTGAGACGATACACGAACTGAAAAGTGATTTCTGAAGAAAAACAAGTATAGGACTATGACAGTTGTGTATTAAGTTATATATAAGTTTATATATGTGTATGATAAGATAAGCTGCATCTATGTTATTAGGTTAACGTAGGATTTCATACTTTTCGTTTTCACTCGTAATATCGTAGGATTGTTTGTTTGTTTGTTTTTGAATTTCGCGCAAAGCTACACGAGGGCTATCTGCGCTAGCTGTCCCTAATTTAGCAGTGTAAGACTAGAGGGAAGGCAGCTAGTCATAACCACCCACCGCCAACTCTTGGGCTAATCTTTTACCAACGAATAGTGGGATTGACCGTAACATTATAACGCCCCCACGGCTGAAAGGGCGAGCATGTTTGGTGAATATCGTAGGATTACTCCGAAGTTTTCTTCTGTTGACACTAAGGTTACTTGACTTGCTCTGGAAACAAAACTTATTTGCTGGTTCTCCACTTTTTCTGAATGGTATAACAGTTGTCGTTCATGTCATTGATGATATAAATAAACTATAGTATTAAGCGAAAGGCCTCATCGGCATTGTATATGGTAGTTATAGTGTGGTTGAAGAATTATAACATATTCTTCTTTGCTTTCACTTCTTAGAATAATTATAAACGTAAAAAAGTTAAGCGAAGAACATGAAAAGCGAATGATTCTGACTGTTATCTATAAGATGATACAATATATAGAGGTAGACAGTTCATATATAGGTTAATAACTTTATCAAAAATTGTTTTTAACAGTTTGTTTGTCTCTGGTTGTAGTTTTGGCCATGAGATCCGTAAGGATCAGGTACACACTGGACCTCTACTCCTCCCCCTCCTTGACTGTTGTTTGATTGCTTGAATGTAGAACGCAGATTTTTTCTGTATTTTTTCTTACTCATAATTATTCCACTTTTTGTCATTAGATTTGAACACGCGGTCTTATTCGTACAAACAGTTCCATAAATAATTTAATTAATGTTTTTTTTTTGTTTGTTCAATTTCGCGCGAAGCTACTCGAGGAATATCTGCGCTGGCCATTCCTAATTTTGAAGTGCCATACTGGAGGGAAGAAGACAATTCCCAGGAGTTATTTATTTTATTTCTTGTCAACTTATTAAATCCGCAATTGTTTAAATTAATTGACACAAATATGTCGCATTTCTTCAACTTTGTTCGAACGGATCATTATGATTTCAACAGTCCGCGAGACGTATGAACGTATATATACATATAACTTTTTTTTTAGCATTGCCCACAGATAAAAATTATATTAAACGAATATACTAGGAATTTGACAATAACTTTACTTATACCATCTCTATTCTCCCTATTGTAGATAAAATACGTTTTTAAATGAGTTAGAAAACACATGCCAATAAAGTTTGTGCTTCAGATCCTGTCGTTTGAAATAGTACACGATGAAACGTCTCCCCACACTTTTAAACGACAACAAAAAGCCCCCACCCCTCACATTTCAGCAGTCTTAAAATTTTACTTCACAACAGATTACTGGTGCAAGCAGTAGCCGTGACATTGTTTTATTTCACAAAGAAAACCACTCACGCCCCACCAACAGAAACTGTCTCTCTCACTTTTGAAACCTGAGTTAAATGAAAATAAAGTCTGGTAGCGAAAGTCTTTTTATTATACATATATATGTATAATGATCAGATTAGCTAGTCCTTTAATGATTTCAGATCAGAGGTGTGGGAAAAATATGTCATATCTATAATTTGTCTGCTATAAGTCACTGCACTGCCCAGAAGTTTGTTTTAAAACCTGCAGTACATGAAATACTAAAAGTCATATAGAATTTCAAAAATATTTTCGGTTGCTCAATGTGAATCCTAGTTGAAGAGTTATGGTTGTTATTATGTATTCGTAACAGACTATTTAATAATAAATAAATAAAAATCAAAACTTTCCAGTGAATCGTCAACTTCAATTGTCGCGTGTTTTCTTATAACAGTACATCTGTTACTTTTATTACAGTCATTCCATATACAAAGTTATCGATAATGATTGACATGTTTTAACAGTAGTGTTAAACTACGATTTATCGTAAACCTCTCTCTGTAATCATTCCGCCACATCAACAATCTTGTCACACATCTAAAAAACCTGTGTTTTTTACTCTTATGTGGACAGGATATTAAAATTATGTTGTAAACAGGATGATATCAATAATGAGTTATTGTTAATTAAGCACATAGCAGTGGAAAGAGGTTTTAATCCAGATATTGTTGACAGAGCTGTCATAAAACTAAAAAACAGGGACGAAGATATTAAGGTAAAACCATTTGCTGAAAAAGTAAGAAATAATGTTTACTATATCATATATACCTGGTTTATCTTGTCAAATAATGAAAAAAAAATAAAAAATATTTTTCCGATATACAAACCGATAAACAAAGTCAGCGAAATTCTTAATACAACTAAAAATAAAATTGATTTAATGGAAAATTTGGCATATATAAAATATTATGTGAATGTGAAAAAGTTTATATAGGACAAACTAGAAGAAATTTAAAAAGAAATGTTAAAAATAATAATATTACTGTTTCACCTTTAGCCGAACATGTAAGTGAAACTAATCACACAATTCAACGGGAAAAATTGTTATTTTAGCCCAACCTGGAAGTTTAATTGGTATGAATATACGTGAATCTATTGAGAT
>NW_013666520.1:260624-264596 GCF_000517525.1 Limulus polyphemus
CGCGAAATTCTTTAATATGTAAATTGGTGTTTTGATAATTGTATAAATAAGTGTTATTTTTTACAAAACATTACATTCCTGACGATGACGCAATATAATACATCGAAACATGTAGAGTGTATGAGATTGTTTTCCAGTTTAATCGGGTTTTTTTTACCACTTTTTAACCTTGTACAGTAACTTATTAGTTCATTAATTTGGAGATTGGAAACAATCTGATTTTTATAGAATTGTGTATAAAATAATCGTTGTTTTTTTAAATTGTGAGTTTTTAAGATTGAACATTACACATAATGTTTTTTTAGAAAACAAACAATCAACTAACTGTCTCTTCTTTAGTCGTATATCAGTTCAGGATTAGGAACGGATCAGCGCAGATAAGCTTTGGGGCCTCGAGCAAAATTTCGAAAGAACAACGATTCTATTAATCTGTAATACATTATAATTAAAGGCATGCTTGGTGTTTTTTAAAGTTACCCTGAAAAATGCAAACTCTATGCATTTCCATCATTTCATGGTTAAATATTGTACTAACTAATTAAACGTACTAGCTTGTGTAAAGCGAAATATTCTCTAGAGATAACTATAACTGCCATTACCTATAGATGTAGATAGCAGCGCTTGCGTGACGGATTACTGCTATTGGGCAGAAATATAAAAGGCAATTATTTCTTGGGCGTGCCTGTGAATAAAGCGAATATTTGTTTTTCGAAGTATCGCCACAAATACATTTATATCACTGGACACATTGCGGGTCTTTTGCTAACATCTGCAATATTGTTTAACTTTACGACATTTTCACTCACTTTGATAAAATGTTATAAAATATTATATAATCTGATCTAAGAATATATCGTTTCTTAAAACATATATACAGAACAGTACGAAAAGAAATAACTCAAAAGTTTTTTACGTTAATTTATCTTAAAAAGGAAGTCCTAAACTTAGTTCTATACTCTAATAATAGAAATTCATTTTTAAAAGTAAGCTTTTTGTCTCCTTGTAAAAACTGCGCAAACCTTATCTGCTCATAGTCTGTTTGTAATTAAGCACAAAGCCACACGTTGGGCTATTTGTGCTCTGTCCACCACGGGTATCGAAACCCGGATTCTAGCGTTATAAGTCCACTGACATACCGCTGTGCTACTGGGTGTTGCTCATAGTCATCCCTAATTTTGAACTGATGAAGCAAAACGAAGGTACTAGTGGTCAACAACGTTCATCACTAATTCTTGGGCTAGTCTTGTCTGATCGAATACTGCTGTCACTCTTATAATACATCCACGACTCCAAAGCACTTCACAATCTGGACACACTAACTTCTAGGCTACTCTCTCTCTTGCTATTTCATAAAGGCAACGGACACAGCGCAGATAGATTTGCGCTTAAACAAATAAACACAAAGCAAATTATTTCATATTTTTCACTTTGTGTGTGTCACTGAATAAAGTTCACAGAACAGTGGTATGATCATTTTAAAAATTCTAATCGAATGTTTGGTAAAACAAGAAATTGGAAAAGATTATAATGTTTTGAAAAGCTTAAATAATTAGCTCATAATACAAGAGATTAACAAGCACTCCACTGTGGTATTTTTCATGATTCACAGAAGACCTAAAGTATCGATCAAGCTCCTCCATTACTCCTAATTGCTTCTATAGCTACCACAAGGGAGGCCTGTACACGAAAACAAACCCCGTTGGGACACTCGCCCGTAGTATTTAAACACATGCGCAGCGTTTGGTCCCGTAAGCTTGTGAATTTCAAACATGGCGTCTTCGAGATTCCTAGAGATCCAGAAACTCAAAAGAAGTTAATGCTAGTTCCGGATTCAGTGGCTTGAAATCCTACTTTTACACTGCCATCATACCTGGATGATCTTCCGGGTGCTGATCTTTTGGTGTGTATGTGGGAGGGGGGAGGGGTTACGCCATGTAAATAAAGATTCACACCTCAGGGCCACCCGCCTGCCAAGTTTATTCCTGTTAGCTATAAAACTGTGGGAGGAATTCGCGGACGAACAAATTCATACACAACATGATTTTCATACACAACATGATTTAATGTAGGATATTGTAAGTTTTTATATTAAGATACTTACTGTACTTTTTTAGCTTATAACATTTTAAATAAAAATAAAAACTGTAATAAACAATGACTTCAGGAGGTACTAGCATTAGACCTCGAATAGTATATATGTATGTGTAGGAACATACATATTTTCATGAAGAATTATACAAGTATGAAAATTTTAAGCGAGTGCATGCATTTCTGTTAAGTGTTACTTTTATTTAAAATTTACGATTTCTTAAAAAAACTAAAATTTACACATTTTCACAAATACAATCGAAAATGATTCGAACGAGTACGTCATTATGTTTCTTACCTGTCAATAAGTGCAATATATATTTGTGAAGAATTAGTTAATAAAGGTAATAAATTGATTGTTTTCATCTATGTTGTTAAACTAAGTGTTCAAATAAGTTTTAAACACAAAATTATCACTAAGTGCCCTTTTTTATATACCCAGCAGCGTGTATCCTGTAGGTTGCTGTCAAGTCATACCAAAAACGTTCTCCTTCAGGGCTTCGCAGATTTGTTGATTGTTTCTTGTTAAGCACAAAGCTACACTATAGGCTATTTGTGTTCTGCCCACAGCTGGTATCGAAACTCGATTTTGAGCGTCATAAGCCCCCAGGCTTACTATTGAGCCCTAGAGGGCAGCTTGGTGGAGAAATAGTCTTTTATATCACCAGATTTAGAGATTTGGGTATTTTAAAGTCGAAAACAAAGGTAAAAAATTAGCACTTAGATTACGTTTGATTTCTTATTTACCCACACAGGCCGAACGTGGCCTACTGGTTACCCGAACATTGAATTCAAAGGCTCATGATTTGCGTCTCTTTGTTGCAAAAAAAGTGCTTCGAACTTTGGGAGCAAAGATGTGCTATAAGAGTGTTGGCTAAATCCCACTAGTTGATCAGACAAGAGTCTACAAACAGTTGACCCTAGGTGCTGTTGACCAGCTGCTTACCCTCTAGTCTATCATCTCAAAATTAGGACCAGCCATACTCATATAGTCCTTTCGTGGCTTTGCACGGAATTCTAAAACAAACAAATGATTGACACCTGGAGGGAAACCATCAATTTGTACATTCTATCCTTATGATTAATATTATAAAACCAGCTTTTTTATTTGTTTCCGTTTTCCAGACTTTTATTGTATTACATCTCTGTTTCTTGTTGATTTTTTTTTAGTTTTTACAAAACCTTTCTGTGAGCTCTATTAGCTCATTAATTTATCAGTTGTTTATGTTTTTCCGACATTAAACTGTTCGAGGTATGAAAGTCTTACTATTGAATCCCCCGTTGGGTCAGTGGTAAATTTGGGGGGTTCAGTTTCTAGCAATGGTCAGAGTGCAGATAGCTCATTGTGTAGCTTTGCACTAGAGTAAACAACTTTTATTTCTGATATTGTATTTGTTATAAACATGATCAATAATAACAAGTGACAGGCTCGTAATAATTCGTTAAAACCTCGAATATATCTTAAAGTCGAATTGAAATGATATAAGCTATCCAAGTCAAACGTATTTTTATACACGATTACTCTAAATGAATACGGAAACAATGTTTTATTTGAAAACGTTTTTTTATTTTTTATACATATACGAGGCCTGTGAGAAAAGTATCCGACCTTTGGCCGGGGAATAAAAACTGGCATACCTGGAGCGTTGGAAACCTAATCACCCTCAAAGTAGTCTCCTTGGGACTCCACACACTTCGACGGAGGACATCCCTGTAGTACTCTTTGGTGATGCTGTGCGGCGCAAGAGACCGGAGTTGTGGTCAACAGGAAATTGGCGCCTCCATCACGACAGTGCTCCAGCACATTCCTCGCACTTGATTCAGACTTTGTTGGCGGAAAACCAGACTCCTGTGGTTCAACAGGCTCCTTACTCTTCTGATATG
>NW_013666520.1:264889-296162 GCF_000517525.1 Limulus polyphemus
TCTAGGGCGGGGATCGGAATATATTGAGGTTTTCAAAATGTTGCAAGACTCGGCTCTTAAAAACGTTTTATAGTAATCGTAGAATCGAGCTAGGACGATCACAAAATGCTAGCTTAATGTGCCGAAAGCAATTTTGATCATATGTGATAGTGTGTGTTTTTCTCATAGCAAAGCCACATCGGGCTATCTGCTGTGTCCAGCGAGGAGAATCGAGCCCTTGATTTTAGTGTTGTAAATCCGTAGATTACCTCTGTCCCAGCGGGGGAACATTTGTGATATAGATTTTAGACAATTTTTATTCGTTATACTTCAGAGTAAAAGATACAAAAATAATACACAAACGTCTAAAGCTTAAAAGTTAGGAAGAACTATAATTATTGTTTTAAGAAAAAAGTGATTAATTAAATATAAATTAATCGTGGTTGCTATGGACAGAGGAATTTGTAATTGTTACTCAAGACATTTTTTTGTCAATCCTAACGTCTTTCTTGATTAAATTAAACTAAAAGTATATGTTTTACTGATATTTTTCACGTCAGAAGAATAAAGTGGGAGTGAGGCTAATGCCTTTTTATATTCGCTGATATTGAGTTTATTTCAAGGGTCTGTATTGCCTGCACGAAAACGATAAGAGTATAGAGATAATCAAGAACGGTCATGTTTAATTTTGACATTGTCTTGTGTGACATTCGTCTTCCGGTCACTCAGCGGTAAGGTATAGGGTTAAACGACGAGATACGATCCTCCACGCTACACAATGTAGATAGCTAGTTATGAAGCATTGTGTCTAAACAAGCACAGAAACAAACGTCGTAGTATTCCTAAACGAATAGTTAGTTACACACAGGTTAATTACAACCACTACCCTGAGGCTCGTACGGTTCTAGCTGCCAGGTGGGCTGATAATGTTGGTTCGAATCTTCTCAGTGCAGCTATTAACGTGTGTTGGATATAAGGTTTAATACGTGAAAATCCGGGTTGAATGGTACAGTACAGGATAGACAGGAACTTTACACACCAACCCAGTTAAACATGAAATAAAGTTCTACTGTTTCTCTGTTTCATGTTTTGCTGAGAAACACGCCACATTATAAAGCTTTACGGAGTCAACACTAGACGAGACTGAACTTTAGCTGGCACAGGACAGCTACTGAACTGTAAAGGATCAAAGCTAAGACGAGACTGGGAGTGAAACAAAAATCAAAGTACGGAAGTAAAGAGAGAGAGTAAATAATTGGTGCTTCGTCAAATTAAACTAGTGACATGACAGACTGTAAAATAAACAGTGTATTTTTATGAAAAAGTTGAGCTAACAATCCACGAAAATCACATTCCAAGAAATTGCTTCTAAACAATACCACGAAAACAGAGACAGATTGACCATAACTGGGGTTCATCAAAGTATAGTCGCAATTTGAAAGTGATCAAGGATGGATTTCTAAATACAGCTAAAGTCAGGAGATATTACATAAATTTCGAAAACAGTACCAAAAATATGAGATATAGAGAGGTAGATCTAGTACTCAAGAAATATCACCTCCGTCAGAGTAAAGTGAGTTATGTCTTACTTAACTACCAATCTGGATTTTGTCTTCAATTTCATAAATTTCAATATTAGTGGAAATGAAATATTTCTTTTGTTGTTATTCTTAATTTTCGTAAATAACATAGGTACTTATGATTTGCTTCGATAAAAATTGTCTGCCAGTCGGAATAGTATGATCAAATTGTCTTTTTATAACTATAAGGGAAGTTCATTTCAAGATGATCGAAATTTAAAACAAATTGCTCTGGTTGTTTTAAGGAAAAAATAAAACATGAGTTTGAAGAAAATATTTTAAATATGTAACTGTATTTTTGAAACAAATGCACGCAAGTAATTCGCTGTGATTTTGGTAAATTCGAATAGAAATGACAGCTCCTATTTTGAGCAAAATTAAACTAAAGCTACTTAAACCTTTATAGATAAAGAGTCTGTTATTTGGATTAGATATTCAGATATTAGAGTAGCAAAATTATACTGACGTACCTTGTTATTACCAAGTTTTCTTAATGTGGGTAATTTATTTTATGCATCTATTATCTTGTAAGACAGCCTAATTTAATAAATTTAGCGTAAGCAAAGCAAAATTATAAGAAAATAATATTTATAAATGTTTGGATGAATTTATATGGAAACTCCATAATTTTATATACTATAGTTATAAAACTTATAGATTGACTGATTTTAAATTGTTGTGAAGTGGTATAATTTAGGCCTAACTTAAGCCTAACCTGAGCTTGTGAAATTCTAGTGGGTTTTTCGACCGAAAACACTTAAGAACGAAGATATGTTAACAGTGATACAAATGACTGTATGTACGTGTGAGTATATATTGTCGACAAGTTTGAAGCAATTTTTTTTATGAGTAACTTTCCTAAAGTTTTATAGTTTTTTGTTTTCTTTTTTAAAGGTCTTATCTGCCATAAATATAATGTTGATTTGCACACATTCTAATGCCATCACCTATACTACTGCAGGCATAGCGTTTTCAAGGTGAAACAGCATTTGTAGGTTAAACTGTATATATTATACAGTGCAAGATTACGTTTGACGAAATAACCACTTTGAACTAACTTAGATTGCAGTGACACCTGAGTAAAAACATCGAAGAAGTTTAATCGTATATATTGTCAGTGAGATGAATTCGTTGTTTTTCTCCGTAGACCATTACAGTGGTATGTAACATACTCTTTTTATTGCCCTCGCAGTAGCTACTTAAAGGTGGCTTTAAACTTTCAAACGTTTAAAGATACGTTACAACACCCTGTGGGAATGGGAGGTGTTGTGTTATTAGATGACAGGTCTAACACTGTCCTAAGGGTCGGTTAAAAAACAACAACTTCAAAACACCCTCATTAACTCGCGATAAACAGATCCTTTTTGTATTGCTTATTAAACATCATTTATTAGGACCATCATGAGTTTTTTGTTTCCTTTGTTCAAAACTACCCTCACTTAATCTGTATTCCAAAATTTTCTGCAAAGCTATGTTTACTGTAAACCTTTCTCTGTTGTGGTATACAATTACACGGTTTCAGGAAGACAGAGACACAAGAAAAGGTCATACCAACTATTTATGTCATTGTGAAGAATGTGAGCAGCCATGATTATCTGTTTCACTTGAAAACACCCATTTCTTTTCCCTGAAGGTGGTAGAAAAAACTACTTTTAGTTTCTAGTAAATGCATTCATGTGACATCATACATTCTAGGCGTTATTTAGGTCTACAATACAAATTTGTTGTAATTAAAGAATACATAAGCATATATACACATGTGCATTCTACATTTACACACGTATATATATATATGATGAATATGTGTGTGTGTGTGTGATAAAAAACAGAAATAAATAATATTTTATATGCATGAAAATACAAAACGAATTACATAAGCATTGTGCAATATTCCGAAAAACACAAACGTTATTCTACCATTTCTAGAGTTATTAATAAAATTAGAACCTCTTTTAGTTTTCCCGATATATGCGGCCTTGCAGTCACCACACGTGTATTTAAGTACAATCCAAGAGAGAAGAGAGAAAGGCTCTTTATTCTAAATTGGAATTAAACATCTTTTGCACATGTGAACCAAAGGGCTAACTCAGAGATCTCCGAGATTATGTATGGCCATCCCTGATTTTGTATTACTGAGTAGATAGCAGTACACACCATCGCATGAGCTTCGCTCTGTTGAACCAAATACGATTGACTGCCACTTTTATAACACGTCCACAGTTAAATTTTTGGGGCGTGTACAACGGTAGCACATCTCGAGCTCCTGACCCTTCGATCCTCCTGCCCGACAAGCTAACCACTGCAGGCCACATCCAGCCCCTTCCTTTCAGCCAATGGTTTTTATCACAAAATCTTTAATATGTCGCGGGTTCGAATCTCTGTCTCACCAAACATGCTCGCCCTTTCAGCCATAGGGGCGTTATAACGTGACGGTCAATCCTACTATTCGTTGGTAAAAGAGTAGCCCAATAGTTGGCGGTGGGCGTTTATGACTAGTTGCCTTCCCTATAGTCTTTCACTGCTAAATTAGGGATGGCTAGCGCAGATAGCCCTCGTGCAGCTTTGCGCGAAATTCAAACAAATCAAACTTTAACATCATATGCCAAAACAACTTAAACATTTACTAGAAATTTTCTAAACAACATGTAACGTCAAACATTAAATGTTTACGTGTTTAACTTCCTTTAGTTTACACCTAACACAACGTTGTATCACTGCATGAGTCTTAATCTAGTAACAAAGTCTAAAACAATACTTGTAGAACGTTGCTCACCATCATTAGTTAGCAGTGTAACTTACAAACAAGGGAATAGTTATGAATATAACTGTTTTAATAATTTATATTTTATGACGTATAAAAATAACTCTTCCAAGCGGTGTTAGTGATAAAGTGCTTGAAGATGATGTTAAGCAATAAATATATTTTAGGTATTTAAACTTAAGTGTTCTTAGTCTAAATTAAAAGAAATTGTAGTTCTCACTTTGTCATGAAGCGAAGTCTCTTGTCAGGTAAGAAATGTTAATTCCCCTTTTGAGATTAGAGAAACTTTAATTCGCCCTTTGGAGATGAGAAATGTTACTTCCCATTTTGAGATGGGAAACGTTAATTCCTCTTTTGAGAGGAGAAACGTTAATTCCCCTTTGAGATGAGAAACGTTAACTCTTCTTTGGAGATGAGAAACATTATATTTCACTTTTGAGATGGGAAACGTTATATTCCCCTTTGAGGTTAGAAACGTTATATTCCCCTTTTGAGGTTAGAAACGTTATATTCCCCTTTTTAGATGAAAAACTTTAATTCCTCTTTTAAAATGAGAAACGTTAATTCTCCTGTTTATTACTATCAAGATAGTTCACCGTTGGAGAATTTACTGTTGAAAAATCCCTTATTAGGAAATGTAAAAATTCATTGTTAGATAGTTTGCACGCGAGAATAACACCTGCTGAATAAAACATGTTGCCGAAAAGTTCGAAGCATTGTTATGCCAATGATAGCCAGATTAGTACTTACCTAATAATACCTAATATTATTATATAGCACACTTTTCTCGGAAAATGTA
Organism: Limulus polyphemus; assembly: GCF_000517525.1. Classification (NCBI taxonomy): domain Eukaryota; kingdom Metazoa; phylum Arthropoda; class Merostomata; order Xiphosura; family Limulidae; genus Limulus; species Limulus polyphemus. The sequence goes on from NW_013666520.1 coordinate 270,009, forward strand.
TATTGTCACAATGTTTCCTGATAATAACTTCTCGTGCATCTTACGTCACTAGTAACATGAAATATTGTATATGGTATCAATATAGATGCTTACAATGATCGCAACCAGCTGCACAGTATGTTGAACCAAACTTGAATGATACTAACGCGAAAATGATAATTTCTTACGTTTGAAAACCAGTAACGTAGGTAAAGTACTAACTGTAGAATTATTATATCACATTCGTAGTAGTGTTTTGATGTGCTAGTTCATATGTTGTTGATTTTTTATACCGTCTAAAATAGAAATATATAAGTTCAATGTAAAAAAAAGTCTAACTTTGAGGAACAACATATAACAACTTCTGTAGACATGGGCTCATAACCGAGGAGACATGGGCTCATGACCAGGGGAGAGGCAGAAGCGGCAAATGCAACCTCACTTTGAACATATTTAGCAGAGATTCCTCCCCTTATTCGCTCACTTACTTACATTTGACTCCTCACTTTTGACAAAGTTAGGCACACGTGATTGTAAATATTGGTTCCTAAATATTAAATTTCAGCGAAGTATAGAAACTGTCATATATATAGCCACTAGTTTAATATTCAGTTGTATATTAAACCTTCGAAATATAAGAGGAATTGTAAGTTGAATTTTACCCTTTAATGACACCCCATGCGCACGCAGGCTAAAGGTCCAGCCCACAAATTCTCAGGGCTGTCCCTAACCTTGAACTACTGACCAGGTGGAAGGCAGTCAGCCAGCAGCACCTGACGTCACAATGATTTTGTGATCTTTAAGCTGATTAATATGAATGATTCCCACTTTTATAATGCGCCAACATCTGGGAATGAAGAGCGTGTCCACGGGTATCACATGGACCCTTTATTCCACAACCAAATACGTTAACCACCAGACTACACCCAAAAAAAAGTTAAGTTATTTGAAAGATTAGAACCAGTTAACACTACTTGTTGTGATTGTAAAAGCATATCAATGGTGAGCTGATACCCCATTTACGATAGGCTGCTTATCCTTTCTGCAATTTATTCTTTACTACGAAGTAGGAGAGATTAAAATTTACATTCAGAATGTTTATGTTAATTCAAATATAAACTGATGTTGATCCTCGAATTGACATTTTAACTTGAAGTTAAGTTGTTACTGAAACTAGTATTACTTATGTTATGTTCAAAGGTTTTTGTTTTGTTTTACAGCAAAATCACAGTGGTATATCTGCTGTGTTCATTGCAGGGATTCGAACCGCGGATCAAAGCATTGTAAGGCTGTAGACTTACCGCTGTCCCATCGGGGGACTGTTAAAAGTAATTATAGATCTTATGCTATGGATTTCCTTTGCCTTTGGAATTTTCAACCTGAACGACTGAACGACACATTATGCGCACGTAATCTGCCAGATGGAATACCCCTAAGGTTCAGATATAACTATACTTAATTTTGAACTACAAACCAGGAGATAGGCGGCCAACAAGTTAGCAATACCCACCACCTTGAGGGCCTTGACCTTCCCTTTGAAGCGATTAACGGAATTGATTGTGACATTTATAATGCGCTATCAGCTGAAAGTAGACCCTTTAATCCGTAGCCCGGCACATTAACTCTAGGCCACGCCCGGCCTAAAGGGGGAAAAAAACAGGTGTATTCATTGTTTCTTTGAGTTTTGTGTCTTTTCACACAAACACACACACACACACGCACACATATAATGTCACAGAAAAAATTAAAGATGATAAGAAGCCAGCAGAGAAAAAAAAATTGAATTATTTCTTATCTTTGTATGTGGTAAAAAGAAGATAACATATTATAAATAGATAATTCTGTACAAGAAAGAAAACAATAACGTGAATATAAGAAAATGAGTGTAAAGAACGAAAAATAAATTTAACAAATAACGAATCAAGTGACAACAATAGGTTGAAGCCAGTGAAGACCAAAGTGTTACTTACAAGGTTGTTACAATGGTGTTATCAAAGTTAATGGAGCATAAGATATCATTGTTTAAAACGTGTTTACGAAAATTCTCACCTCTTGAAAGCATATCATCCATGTCAGCTTTAGCATTGATAATAACATTCTATCGTCTTGGAAAAGTTCTCAAAGTCCTAATTTTTAACCTACAGGCAAATGTTGTATGTTCACTTTATGTTTTCTTTGATACGTTTCCTAAAACTAACATATAAACAGCAGATTGACTTCTTTGTGAGAAAGATATTTCCTTTAAGAGAGAATAAGAACGGATTTCATGAGTGCTCGTTAACGTTAACTATAGTGTTGTTAGATTTTATTCCTCTCCAATCAGGAAAACTTTTCAACCTCGTCTTTTAACATGGATAAATGTTTTGCATTCCATTATTAGCTACTATAAGATCTACGAATGATCAATCATAGTCTATAAGCGCCGAAAGGAATTGCATTTTAATTTGATGGTTAGGCCTAAAACATACAATCGGTAGTAGAACCAGCATGACATAATTACATACTGAGCTTTACAACATCCATTAAGAACTAGATTCTGTCAAGTGGTATTCCTAGATGTTCTGATGGATGATATTTGATGGAGAATATCAACATTTTGACTCTGAAGATCCAGGCAGTAATAATCTTGGTAGTTTAGATGTGATAATACAGTAGTATTAGTCATGTAATGAGTATGATTGTGATCAAAGCTTGAAAGTTGCCCGTTTTACTATATACGCTCTACACTTTTAAGCCAGTGTTAACTAGTATTAGACGTCATGAAAACCAGTGATGTGTCGCACTTGGACAAAACATTAAATATTTTACAAGAATATTGAATGGGAAGAAAAAAATAGCCTTATTGAAAGTATGATATATAAAAATGGGAAGTGAGAATACGGATATTTTTGAGATTTTACGACAGTTGTTTGTTATTAAGCACAAAGCGCACAATGGGATAGCTGTGCCGTTGTTTGTTATTAAGCACAAAGCCGCACAATGGGATAGCTGTGCTGTTGTTTGTTATTAAGCACAAAGCCGCACAATGGGATAGCTGTGCTGTTGTTTGTTATTAAGCACAAAGCCGCACAATGGGATAGCTGTGCTCTACCTATCGCGGCTGTCGAAACCAGATTTTTATCACTATAAGCCCCGAAACTTATTGCTGAGCTGCCGGGGGGCGAGATTGGAAGATTAGACTTGGAAAGCTATAAAATAAAATAGTTAAAAATTCATACTAATAACTTTGAAAAGTTTACAATCATTTTTAATCGCGATTAGTAAGTAAACGCTATTTTGACCATAATGCAAATCATAGAAAATAGTTCTTAATAAACTTCTAAAGTTGGAAATGAGGGAAAATGTAACTTTGAAACAGTACTTAGCAGGTCTCTGTGTTTAATAATCTTTTGAAACATATAATGTGATTGAAATATAAGTTACACTGCAAGCAAGTTATGTGTAACATGGCATCAAAACCCAAATTTGTGCAAAATTATATACAGTTTTATGTGCTAGCATACACAATCCAATCTGTAAACTTACAGAACTTTTGTGTAAAATGTGTATGTTACACAAGCTTTGAAATGTTTGCACAACTTTTCACACTAGTATATACATAATCATAAATAGTGAGTTCATACATCATTTGACAATAATATAATTTATAAAGAATACCTATTTTCAGCTTTTAAATATGTTGTAAAAATGCGTAATATAAGTATAATATAACTCATGTACTGTACTTTGCAGTCCTTAACAGTTACAAAATTATAGAAAAGTTGAAAAAAATGGGAATGAGATGTATCTCATGAAACAAGTATAATAGTTGAGAGTCAACAATGTTAAGTTTATTAAGCTATTTACTAGTTACTAGTGCTTAATAAAATTGTAAATGCACGTAATAAAAGTAGGGTATCATTTATAAATAACTCTTTAAAATAAGTCATTAAAACAAATAGGTCATCAAGTAAAACAAGGACAAACTAAAGACGAAAACTGTTTAGAAATAGGTCACTCGCTAATATCAATACATAAATAATCATGCACTTTTATTATCATATAACATGAACATTAACACTATTATTATTATATTACATGAACATTAATAGTGTATATTAAAACTGGAGCAATCACAAAGTTACATTTCACTACAAACCAGTCAATAAATACAATCATGTATTATTATAAAAAATCTACGGTTTTATCGAGTTTATGGTGTGCAAGTGATAAATTAAATACCTTCGTAATTCCGATTCAAGCACATCAAAGACCTTTTTGGTTATTCAAATAAACATAATTTCAAGTTAGAGAATCCAGGCAAAACTTGCTTATTAATAGTGAGTATATTTATCAGAATGTGTATAATCTCTAATCTTGTGTTTATGTCACGCTTAAGATATATTTAACACTGACATGGAAAGTCAAAAATATCTTACAATTTCGTTCGTGAGAAGTAGACGAAAAGCTCAATTCAGATAAGATCACGTGAATTTAACGTCTCAAGCTCTGTTTTTGTTTTAACTTATAAGGATCCCACATTTCAGTGTTGACTAGTTCCTCCTCCTTTCAAAGTGAACCAAAAGTTACACATATGATTCTAACTCATCCATTATGAAAACAAGCAATCAACAGATGAGCTGGAATAATACATTAAACGGTGGTGAATATTTTCATGTGTGTAAGCAAAGAATGTATAACTCTTAAGAAATATTATATCTTACTGAGAGAATGGAGGAACAGAATGTATAAAACAATACACAAGTATCGCATGTCAACATTTGGTATCTTGAGAATAATAGCTATCTTTTGAACTTGAAAACCTTACTAGTACTTGAGACAATCGTATTTTTGTCTATTTGTTGGTCACGAACTCTTGGTGAAACAAGTTGTAAACTCCCAGGAAAAAAAAAAGAGTTCCAGATGTATCTAACTGGTACATTAAAAACAAGATGTATTGTAAAGATGCAATCGAATGGAACAGTTCAAAGATATCACTAATTATTCTGCTAGTAAGACGAGAAATGAAATAAATGGTTTAATATGATATATCAAAACAATTTAAGTAAGCAAATTAGCAAGTCCCATAACAACCACAGCCGATATAAAGTCACTGTGAAACGGATTGTGTTAGAACTACATTTTCACATTGATTGACATTTCGTAGGTAGTGTGATTCCATAGAAATTATTCGTTTTTTGTAAAAGATGTGTAATAGTCCTTTCCAACGCAAAATATTCATACATTCAGATTATAACGATGTGTTTATATCAGATATACAAAGGTCAGTGACAAAAGCCGTCCACGAGCTCCAAAAGAATTGGAATTCGCATAACTTTGGAAGGTTATAATGCATAAAATAAGATCGCTGTAAAAACATAACGTTGAATTTGTTTCTATTTCAACGTTTTGTTTTACAGTGATTTTATCTTGTTCGTGTATTCCAGCAGCAGTACGCAACATAATGAAGAAGGACCTTTGTCCAGGAAAGTGAAACAAGTTAAGTGTACACAAGCTGCTTCCACGACATATTCATTCAATCGTCAGAATGGAACAAGTATTCATTCTAATCCATATGAAGACATATATGTAAATTCGCCAGACGCAGCCCTGTATGCGATCGAATTGTGGAAACGGACATTGGGAAACGATCGTCCCCGTACACTAAATGGATTATGGAAAGTTGCAGGGAAGGGGTGTTTGCTCCGAAGGAAAATCCAATGAGATAGAACAGTTGAAGAACATAGTAAGGCACTCAGATTAGGTTATTCTTAATATGCCGTTCAAGTTGAAAATACCATTTCCATCCTGAAAATATCGACAACTAGTCAGTGTACACACTTAACTAAATGTTTCTCATTGAGCAATTTAAATAATTTTGAGCATTTTTCTTAAAGTAAGGTGACGTAATAAGGAGCTAACCACGAAAATATCCAAAAAAGTGAGGCATTCAGTGATTAAAATTAAGAAATCTTACCAAGGAAGCTAAGATGCTAAGATAATTAGTTATCTTGTACGTTTTATCTTCAAAATTGATAATATTGTTGATATTCCATGGATATGTGGAGATATTCATTGTACTAAGTTCATAATTTCCAGGAAGAGTGTTATAATTGTATTTAAGCTGAGGTAAACAGTAAGAGAGGGCGTAGTTAAAGAGTGGATACATGATAGAGTACTGGAAGTTTTTGTATAGAACAAGCTGTTAGAATGCAAGCGTTATCAATTTCCTTGTGATCTAGTGTCAAGGTCTCCTGCAGATTCTAATTATTCCCCTTGCCTTGAAATACAGCATTGATCTCTTTAAGGGAGTGCTGTAGCTGACTGCACGTAGCGTATGCGTAACGCACAAATACTAAGGACAGTAACACTTCAGTTTTTATGCAATACTTACATATTTACGGTTGCTTTTAAAGCATGTACTGTACAACCAAGGTTACGTTATAAACAAAATGACGTCTTCACCTCAGACACTCCATATTTCTTAGCGTAACGTTCGCCCCCCATAAAACAAATTTTTCTTTCAAAACAGTTGTGCCCCCCTCCCAGAGGCTCAGCGGTAAATCTGAAGGTATAACGCTACAAATTGAATTTCGATGTACGTGGTGGACAAAGTACAGATAATCCATTATGTAGCTTTATGCTTAATTACGAAGAAACAAACAAACAGAACAACCGTACAAGAATGATATACAATTTGAAAACGTTATTTGTTTTGGAGATCATTTTCGATTGTGTTTTTCAGCAGGATTTTGCCACCATCTTTGGAGAACACTTCTCTCGACGGGTCCATCAAATAATGTACAAACACATAACGTTAGCACAGGGCGCCGGGGCAAAACAATGCCCCCGAAGTTACAAAACATTTGACATATTTTACTTTCAAAGATAGCACTGGTAAAAATAACAATAACTTCATTTAATCTATGTGAAAGGACAGAATGGAACACCGTTTGAAGCCATGTGCGAGTACAATACAACTAGAACCGGGACCAGACCATGTATAATCCATACCTCGTATGTTAGCTGCGGCTATGTTTGTTCAGCAAAATTTATTTGAAGCATAAGAAAACAAATAAAAAAAAACTGGTATAAAATGGCAAAGAAAAAGAATATAGCTTTGATGACATGATGAATTAATAGGCTATCGTCGAACGTTGAAATCAGTAGAGTTTGGAGGAATGATTAAGACATTTATAGGCATATATATATATATTGGTAAGCAAACCTTATAATATCACGATAATAATTATTTGTAATGAAACCTAATTATTCCACTGATGTTTCTTCAATTCTGTAATTACACTATAAGACTGGGACGAGATTTTAACAGTTTTCACTTATTTGTATTCACTTTCTTTATTCTTATAGAAACGAAACATTATCTGCGTTATTATTTTACACATACCATGCCATTTACCGTTATTTGAGTGCCATATTTTATTTTTGTTTTACTTTTGTTATAAAACTCGTAAATTTATATATAAAATTACCACTCAGTCCTAGTCCTCGGCTGCTCATGATATGGAATTTCTTAATCAATGTGGTACAAGGAGTATTTAAAGTTTTCTCCATTTATTCCAATCTATAAGAATAAGTAAAATAATGAACATTTTCAAGTGGATACCGAACCTGCAACACCATAAGTAAAGTAGCAGATTGTATCAATTATCACCCTCGAAGTGTATTAACAGTAGAGCTGGATATTAAGTATTATGTTTACATTCAGTAGGTTCGGTTTCCCTATGGGAATGAAGTATTCGCCACATTTACTCCCAGTACAAGAAATCATAAGTAGAAGGTTAGGCTTTAGGTTTCAACAGGTGGACGGCAAAGACCTTTGTATTGTTTGTTTGTTTGTAATTAAGCACAAAGCTACACAATGGGCTATCTGTGCTCTACCCACCACAGGTATCGAAACCCGGTTTCTAGTGTTGTAAGTCAGCAAGCATACCGCTGTGCCACTCGGGAGCAAGACCTTTGTAAGAGTCCTGAAGAAAAAATACTTTGTATACATAACTAATCAAATATATAATATGTATTCTAGTCTACAGTGCTTTTTCTGTATCTATCTATACTGAGTTCATTCCGTCACATGCAGAGACTGCCATTGGGTTCGGCTAGGAGTCGCGAGGACTTTTCTCATGTTGGAAAGGTCCGTAGAGCTCAGAAGGTTCAGAATCACGGGTCTAGATTATCCAAAAGTAGAAATTTCTTCTTTAGATATTTTAACCAATAATGTGTAAAGCGTACTTAAAATGAAATAAAATAGCACCAAGAGCCTGGTGATCAAATTAAGTGTTTTGATTGAGAAATATTAAGTTGTTCTTTTATGGATATATCTCTTGGTTGAAGTACACGAAAGTTCAGAAGCCAAACATTTTACAAGTTCCCAATCACATCTCAGTACCAAGTTTTCCTTTTTTGAGAAATATAACAACATAATTTGTAATAATAGCAAGTTAGATATGAGAGATATAACAAAATAATCTGTAATAATAGCAAGTTAGATATGAGAGATATAACAAAATAATCTGTAATAATAGCAAGTTAGATATGAGAGATATAACAAAATAATCTGTAATAATAGCAAGTTAGATATGAGAAATATAACGAAATAATCTGGAATAATAGCAAGCTAGATATGAGAGATATAACAAAATAATTTGTAATAATAGCAAGTTTTGTATGAGATATATAACAAAATAATCTGTAATAATAGCAAGTTAGATATGAGAAATATAACAAAATAATTTGTAATAATAACAAGCTAGATATGAAAGAGATATAACAAAATAATTTGTAATAATAGCAAGTTTTGTATGAGAGATATAACAAAATAATCTGTAATAATAGCAAGCTAGATATGAGAAATATAACAAAATAATCTGTAATAATAGCAAGCTAGATATGAGAAATATAACAAAATAATCTGTAATAATAGCAAGCTAGATATGAGACATATAACAAAATAATTTGTAATAATAGCAAGCTAGATATGAGAGATATAACAAAATAATTTGTAATAATAGCAAGTTTTATATGAGATATATAACAAAATAATCTGTAATAATAGCAAGCTAGATATGAGAAATATAACAAAATAATTTGTAATAATAGCAAGCTAGATATGAAAGAGATATAACAAAATAATTTGTAATAATAGCAAGTTTTGTATGAGATATATAACAAAATAATTTGTAATAATAGCAAGTTAGATATGAGAAATATAACAAAATAATTTGTAATAATAGCAAGCTAGATATGAAAGAGATATAACAAAATAATTTGTAATAATAGCAAGTTTTGTATGAGATATATAACAAAATAATTTGTAATAATAGCAAGCTAGATATGAGAAATATAACAAAATAATCTGTAATAATAGCAAGCTAGATATGAGAGATATAACAAAATAATTTGTAATAATAGCAAGTTTTGTATGAGATATATATGTATGAGCTAGATATGAGAGATATAACAAAATAATTTGTAATAATAGCAAGTTTTGTATGAGAAATATAACGAAATAATCTGGAACAATAACAAGATTTTTCTTTATAACTATTTTTTATCACTTCCCCAAATAAAGTCTATGATTACCTCGAATACATTATTCTTGAGTCTTAAATTGACAACAGTGAATTGCCTTGCCATAGCTTATTCAATTTAATTTACAAAATTTGTATCCACAAATTATATAAACGTCAGTTGAAATGCTACCTGTAGCTGTGTATAAAAGAAGTTTCATGTATTTCCAGTCAAAGTTGCATATTCATCTTAATTAGTATTCAGAATGTTTGAAAATCTATCTGAAATAATTTTGACGTAAATGATGACAAAATTCAATCTCACAAAAAATATTTAACAGTGTTTGAAATTATTTTATGAAGTTGCTAAATTCGTAAATATCATAGGATTTGTAGACAATGAGTAATTGCAATTAAATGCCCTGTATTACTACCAATCGCTTGTCAAAGTTGTGTTGTTTGCTGTTTTACCTCCATATAAGCTCATGCAGCTTTAATAATATGCATATCTTTCTTCACGCCCAGCTATGTCATGAATGTTCTTTTGGCCTTCTTTCTCTAGGTATCGTTTACCTTATTTTCTGCAGGTTTGGGGTTTTTTTTTTGCTGAAAGATGAATCCCTGCCAAACAGGTATTATTCCTGGGTGAATGACATTATGGATAATGATCAGCGTATACCTGTTAACAGCCAGAGTTCTGTGCAAATCTCCAACACCTTTGTCTGAGATACAGCCCACTCTTCTACTAGTCCCCCGCCATGCTTTACTCTAAATGTATATTGATACCATTCTCATAAACCTTGGTTGATTATTGCCAAACAATCTGAATTTTGACGAATTTGTAAAGAACACCTTCTCTAGCTTTGCTCGTCTTATTGTTTTTTAATATGATGATGTTTGAGCAACTACACGTCCTTACTTATGCCACTTTCTGCTAATGTGTATTTTACTGTTCTGCAGGGAGCATTTACACGTATGCTTACAGCTATGTCATTTACGAGTTCTCTACTGGACTATCATGTATCACGTAAAGAGCGAACACTGAGTTACTCAGTATTACTTTTGAAGAGTTTGGGCTTTTTACCTCTAAAGCTATTATGAAGAGTACTAATTTCACGTACCCACTTTAAAATTTCCTTGCAGCTCTTACTGAATAATGAAATTTCATCTCAATCTGTCGTAGGGTCGTGACAATCGGATATCAATCGTTGTCGTGGGTAATAGCGTATACGACCACCTAAGACTAATTATTATCATTTAATTAATTATATACTAAATGCTAACTAGTTTTTGGATCCTACGTTTCGGTAGCTAAACTTCTGCAGTGTGCAGAGAAGTTCTGAATTGATAGTGGCTGGGATTAAATCTTGGGTCCTCTTCATGGAAGTTAAGTGTGTTATCCACTCTACAAACCAAAATTCTTATTTTTACAATTTTTTTCTTTGGGTACGTTTGTCCTGAAAAACGTAAATGCATTCACCACACTATAATTTGGAATAATATGAATGCCCATACTTTTACAGGCCTTTTACTGGTTTGGCACACTCTAATTGTAAACTATCAGCACATGACTGTACTCTGGTATATATATAGTTCACTTTTATACAAAATAAAGGAAAAATCTCATAATGTTCTGCATTGTATATTCGTTTTAACCACTGTCTCCATAAGTGTTTCTAATACTATATATATTTCGTATAAGTGAATTGTTCATGTATTCTGCCCCCCCCCCAGTGGCACAGCGGTATGTCTGCAGACTTACAACCCTAGAATCCGGGTTTTGAAACCCGTGGTGGACAGAGCACAGATAGCCCACTGTGTTGCTTTATGCTTAACTTCAGAAAAACAGACAAATTATGTATTCTGATGTGAGCAAGCTGCAGGCTTCGAGAACAAGATCAAATCAATAACGTCAACCTTAAACTAACCTCTGAATTATTCCACGAGTGTCTACCTTAAATAATAGAGAAAAGAACTAGTGATTAAAAAAGCACATTTATACCTACAGGGCTAAGTAATTTAATAAAGGTAGCTATTTTATATAAACTTGCTTTTCTTTGCTATAGCTTACTAAGAATTATATGCGTGTGTTTAAGTTGCGATATTATATTTTGAACAACAATCTTCTATATTTTCGTTTTCATATACTTAACCTGACATAGCTTGATGGTTAGGGCATTCGACTCGCAATCTGCGGGTTGTGGGTTTGTATTTTTCACGGAATATGTTCACTCTTTTGGCCGTGGGGACTTTATAATGTAACGGTCAATCTCACTATTCAACCCAAGTACGTAGTAGCTCAAAAGCTGGCGGTGGATGGTGTTGACTAGCTGCATTCTGTATAGTCTAACGCTTCTAAATTAGGGACGGCTAGCGCAGATAACCCTAAGTAGTTTTGGGCGAAATTCAACCAAAAAAAAAAAACAATCATACACCTTGTGTTTAATGTTTAAATCTGTCAGGAAAATCTCCTTGCACAGTTTGTTTATGTATGTATGCGTGTAAGTATGTAGTATACAAACGTATATGTATATATATATTCTAATAACTGCACGTTCTTGTCATTTTAATTGATGAAATAATATCAACTAAAAATGATTCTTTTAATAGTTCTTAACCATACTTTATCATTCTTTTTGGAGGGTGCCGCAAAATAATGTGGGTATGAAATTATGTGAGATCATGAGGGCAGCTTGGCGCGCGTGCTTTTTGTTCAAAATATTACAGTCACGTTAAAACCATTACACTGCACTGTTTTAACAAACATCTGCTACCCTAAATGTGCTTCATTCAGTCATGTGTTTACGAATACAGTTTCATATATCGTGACAAAGACACGAGAAGAACACTAAGTGTAATTATTCGCATTATATGCTTAACAAAGGTATTTCTTTCGAGTCAACACACTGCACTTTTTTATTCTGAGGTGCGGGGTAAGGAACAAAAAAGCGTTGCAGCACGTGCCTTTCTTCACGTGCTTATAGGTTAACCCTTCTTTGCGCAATATCATTTAATAAATCTGAATTAAAGTGGTGTTACTTGATGTCTCATTAGTTTTCATTCTAGCGTTGAATATCATATGTTCAGAAGCAAGATTAGTTAAGTTACTTAATTTCACGATATTGTAAAAGTAAGCTAACTGTATGATCTGAGTTTTTATCATTACAACTTAAAGCACCAACCGACGTAATAAGCTTGAGTGTTAGAGTGAAAGATAGACGAATGTCGATGAGTTCTTTGGCAAAGAAAGAGTATAAAACTTGGTGTTTAAAAAAACAAACTTCTTGTAACGTATTGATGTCTTTATGGTAGAAAGTCATTGATTCCACGTATATTTTCATAGTATATCCTTCTGGTGGGCTGTGCAAAATGTCACTTATAAGAGTCGTGGTTGTTAGGAACAGTACTACTCACAGGCGTACGAAACCAATCGTTAGAGAGCATGTGATTATCGATACCTGATTATTAGCTACAGAATGTTCGAACCAATTGATAAGTATAATACTGGGAAATGTTTTTGTTTTTTTCTTTTATATATTTACTTCTTAGAAACGTGGTTATCAAAGTACTTTGAATTTTGGTGATAAAAGGATTGTACGTTACCTTTTAGTGATCACGCTGACATCTGACTAGAATTTTGTAGTTTCTTATTATACCAAATTCTGAAGAATGCACTTTTTTTCTCAATAATGGATGGTATGAATTCGTATGTACACCAAGATAAGGAAACGATTTCTGTTTTCTTAATTCTACGATCTCTTTATTAAGTCGGAAGTCGTTTTAAATGGCTAGAAGTTGACGGCCCCCTCACGTGTCAGTAAGATTTTATTGATGACTATATGTGTACTTCAGAGGTTTGTCTGGATGATTCATTGCAACTTTCGTTATGTACACAAATATAACTAGTTAGCGCTGTAGGAGGTTGAAAATTTCGTGACGTCAGTTACTTTACTATTTTACTCCACCCTGTCGTATGAACACTGAACTAATTTTTCGCAAGAACAAATGGCTCATCAATTTCTATTTCTTCCTGAAATATCCAGTGTATAATATTATTCAATCTATTATACAAAGTCTCGTTTATTTGATTCTATTTTAGCCTATCCGGGTCTCGACTGGATAATTGAAATTCATTACTGACAGCAAAAAAAAAAATTTAAGCTCTGATATTTCTTGTAGACCAAACTTTCCAGTTTAAGGAGCATCATTATTTCTAATCTCAATCATTAGTGACATTTTCTATTAAACTACATCTTGAATAAAGATAAAGAGACAGTGGAACAGTTCAACGATGGATATGTGTCAGTATTTGTAGTTCTAATCGAAGTCGGCGAATTTAAAAAGTACCAAGAATAGTCAAGGAATGTAACTTCAACTTCATAAGATTCACAAATATCTGTTGATCATATAATCGTTTCTCTTACAGCGCTTTTAATTATTTCTTTGTATTCGCTGATGTTTGCAAAGTAAAGGTCCTTTGAAAATTATGTAATTGTTTTTTTTTAATTCCTTCCCTCTACTAAATAGAGAAAGAGAGAGAAATCAAGAACTCAGACATGATATTTAAACGTTATAAACATTAGTCTTACGTTTGGAAAACACATCTATCAAAATTGTATTTTTATTCGTTCTCACGTCATTGTTTGTTTGATTTAGTGGTGGTTATCAATATTGGATTTTTTTTTTTTTGGTTGGGGGCCGAACGCGGTCTAGAGTTAGTATATCAAACTGGGTATCCGAAGGTCCCGGGTTCGAAACGTAGTGCTTCGCACTTTCAACTGTGGTTGATTATAAAATTGACAGTTATTCAGTGTCTATTCTCTCTATTCGGTTAAGAGTATCCGCTTCAATTTCCGATTGCAGCCGACTTGCTGTCTACCCTCTGGTCCGGAGTTCAAAATGATGGATAGCTATGCCTGGATTATAGGTATCTTTGATCTGGCTGTTTAGCCCATTTTGGGCAAAAAAATGAACAAACAAATAAATAATTCATTGTTACATTTTAAGATTGAGTTTTATCTTTACTATCAAATGACAAATTCCTATAGTGGTGAGGCACATAAAACTATTTATAAATATTATTTATCAAAATACGCCAACGAAACATTAAATCACTGAGATAATGAACCGAATTTATGTTAAATAACAAAACTGACATATAATTTCATACCTTGCAGTAATGGTAAGTGAGTTTTTGTTAATTTATAAGTCACGCTTTTAATCATTTATGTTCTGATCTGTATAATTAACACACTGTTGATAAAGGGCTTATAATAAGTTAATGTGCTCATTTCGTGTTGAAATTTTTCTGTTATGGAATAAAGATTTGATGAAAGAAAATGAGAACGTTTAACTTCGTTTTTTGAAACAATATTAAGAAGTTGAAAAAATTTAGAATTTATTATACAAAGTTTCAGAAATGCCAATAGCTTTCAGTCCTGACGAAAGGTAAAAATTAGTATTTGCAATCAACGTGAAAAAAAAATAGATGTGATATTTGGCATTTTCAATGTGGTTGCTCCTTATGCATCCGATGAACTAAAAGGCCAAGTCAGAGACTCCTGGGGTTCATGTGTAGCTGTTCCTAACCTTGAACTACTAATCAGAGAGAAGAAGGCCAATTTGCACCACCAGCCGCTACAAGGACTTTGTCGGGCTTTGCACAAAATAAGAGATTGACTGTGGCTCTGTAACGCACCTCCTAGCCGAAATTGTGGAGTGTACTCAGTGCCATCGCAGAGCGAATCTTGTACCGTCGGATTCGTAGCCCGACGAGCTAGCCACTAGACTACGTCCGAACATAGAGTTGTACTCTTTCTGAATAAGAGTTGTTGTGGGGCAGTTCTAGAAATAGACACTGAAATGATACGTGGTCGGTTTCTACTAAACAAGATAGACAGAAAATAAAATAAAAACAAAATATTCAAAAAGGATAGATTTAGATTTAAAATAAGAGACGGGAGACAAAAAGATAGCGATTAGAAATTATACTTCATTTGAGCGATTAGGGGAAACTTTCGAATGCTGTAAAATATGAGAACAATAAACGAAATAGGAGAGAAAATGAGCAAGATAATAAAAAATAAACAGAACAAGATCCTTAAACAGAATTAAAAATAAACGTTTGTGAACGAGATAAATAAACCGAAATATTACGAAGATGTAGAAAAAGTATAATTAGAGAGGTGGAGCACCAGAAAATATAAGAAATTTCGTGATAATACTTGTTTGTTTGTGTCTTTTAGAGCAAATTCACATTGGGTTATCCGCTGTGTCTACCGTGATAATATTTGTTTGTTTGTGTCTTTTAGAGTAAATTCACATTGGGCTATCTGCTATGTCTACCGTGATAATATTTGTTTGTTTGTGTTTTTTAGAGCAAATTTACATACGATTATCTGCTGTGTCTACCGTGATAATATTTGTTTGTTTGTGTCTTTTAGAGCAAATTCACATAGGGTTATCTGCTGTGTCTACCGTGATAATACTTGTTTGTTTGTGTCTTTTAGAGCAAATTCACATAGGGTTATCTGCTGTGTCTACCGTGATACTATTTGTTTGTTTGTGTCTTTTAGAGCAAATTCACATAGGGTTATCTGCTGTGTCTACCATGATAATATTTGTTTGTTTGTGTCTTTTAGAGCAAATTCACCTTGGGTTATCTGCTATGTCTACCGTGATAATACTTATTTGTCTGTATCTTTTAGAGTAAATCTACATTAGGCTATCTGCTACGTCTACCGTGATAATACTTATTTGTTTGTGTCTTTTAGAGCAAATCTACATTGGTCTATCTGCTATGTCTACCGTGATAATACTTGTTTGTTTGTGTCTTTTAGAGCAAATTCACAAAGGGTTATCTGTTGTGTCTACCGTGATAATACTTGTTTGTTTGTGTCTTTTAGAGCAAATCTACATAAGTCGATAAGCTTACCGCTGTCCCATCGGTCCGTGATAATATAAGATAACAAAGAAAGGGGGAGAAGAAGACCCAGTTAAACAATAAACAAATAAACAGAAAGAGGGCAACTTTTTTACACAGAAAAGAGTTTGAGGATATTCTTCTTGTCACTTTTCGATGGGATGAAAAATTAGTTCATATTAGTAAACGCCTTATAAATAACATGATCGGTTGAAAACTACTATTTTGTAGAGCATTAGCTCTTATCGGACTAGCTTATCGATAACAGAAAATATTAGATTTTGTAAATTGTAGCACATTTAGGGCAGTAAGAGCTAACACTACTTTATATATCATACAGTGTGAGGTATTATGTTTTAACGTTATAAATATGAGAGGTAGAAAAATGAGATAGGCTGTAGCAGATTGAGATTATAGGATTAAGGAAAAACAATTAAAGAAGGACAGGTGACTTTAGCGAAAACAAAATAACGGTAATATAAAGAAATGAAATACATGATTTTGAACTGTGACAGGAGATTTAAAACATAAGCGAAATAAATATATTATAATAATAAGAAGGCAACAAAGAAATCGAAGAAATAAAAGAAATAAAATACATGATTTTGAACTGTGACAGGAGATTTAAAACATAAGCGAAATAAATATATTATAATAATAAGAAGGCAACAAAGAAATCGAAATTTGAATAGAAAAAAAAACGAGAGTAAACGTTATAAATGGTACTTTATAGGGGCAGTATCATCCACTTTATAGCATAAAACATTGTAAATCACACTTTCAAGTCAAAATTTAAAATTATATCTGTAAAAAATCGTACTTTAAATACAAGTGGGGCACGAAGATTTTACTCAAAAATTAATTTATATTGTACGAAGATTTAATTGTCTTGTTTGAGCAATCTGACCCACAAAAGGATAAGTGGGTTAAAATGGAAATAATTTAGAATTACTTGAAGAAAAGTGTTGAAAAGCACGACGGAGTGGTAGATACGGCCCCTTCGTGACGTAATTAAACACGTGCTATCACTGTATAACTTGATAAACTATAGAGATATTTAAGTCGAAGTTCTGGCATATCTCAAAAACCAAGTAATTTGTTAAACATGAGAAAGTAACATTCGATTTTTCTCTCGCAGATCCCTAGGCCAGACACGTTACAAAAGTTTATAAACTTCAATGTGTCATGCAAGGACAGACACGTTACAAAAGTATATAAACTTCAATGTATCATGCAAGGATAGACACGTTACAAAAGTATATAAACTTCAATGTATCATGCAAGGATAGACACGTTACAAAAGTATATAAACTTCAATGTATCATGCAAGGATAGACACGTTACAAAAGTATATAAACTTCAATGTATCATGCAAGGACAATGTGTCCTGTCTCCTCGAAACATTTTTGAAAAACATCACAGTTCTAAAGTCGTTCGTCGGAATCTGTGTGTCGATAGACCAACGATTTATAGGACTTATTTCAAACTTTTTATGAAATAGTTCTTTCTTAGGTCAAGTGTACATCTGATTATGGGTCATTCGTCGAGAAGAGACGTTAATTGTTCCTTTAAGGGTTTAGTAGGCAACTTATACGGGTTTTTTGTTTTAATGCAAGGAAATCACAAGAAATGAGTCAACTAATTAAAAGAAATCAAGCATGTTATCAAAATGTTATTTACGTCAGATTGTATCTTTCTTTTAAAATACAATCCTTATGTGTGATATTGGATGAGATTAAAAACTGGTTAGTCTTGTCTGTCTCTCGTCTTTCTTGTTGTATACCATCCTTTCAAGCTTGTCTGTCTCTCGTGTTTCTTGTTGTATACCATCCTTTCAAGCTTATCTGTCTCTCGTGTTTCTTGTTGTATACCGTCCTCTCAATGTTTGTCTGTCTCTCGTGTTTCTTGTTGTATACCATCTTCTCAAACTTGTCTGTGTTTCGTGTTTCTTGTTGTATACCGTCCTCTCAGGCTTGTCTGTCTCTCGTGTTTCTTAATATATACCATCCTTTCAAGCTTGTCTGTCTCTCGTGTTTCTTGTTGTATACCGTCCTCTCAATGCTTGTCTGAGGACGGAATACAACAATAAACACGAGAGACAGACAAGCCTTGAGAGGACGGAATACAACAAGAAACACGAGAGACAGACAAGACTTGAGAGGACGGTATACAACAAGAAACACGAGAGGCAGACAAGCTTTGAGGGGACGGTATACAACAAGAAACACGAGAAACAGAAAAGCATAGAGAAGAGGATATACAACAAGAAACACGAGAGACAGACAAGACTTGAGAGGACGGTATACAATAAGAAACACGAGAGGCAGACAAGCCTTGAGGGGACGGTATACAGCAAGAAAGAAGAGAGACAGACAAGCCTTGAAAGGACGGTATACAACATGAAACATGAGAGACTTTTCAAGGCTTGTCTGTCTCTCGTGTTTCTTGTTGTATACCGTCCTCTCAAGGCTTGTCTGTCTCTCGTGTTTCTTGTTGTATACCGTCATCTCAATGCTTTTCTGTTTCTCGTGTTTCTTGTTGTATTCCGTCCTCTCAAGGCTTGTCTGTCTCTCGTGTTTATTGTTGTATACCCTCTTTTCAAGGCTTGTCTGTCTCTCGTGTTTCTTGTTGTATACCGTCCTCTCAAGGCTTGTCTGTCTCTCATGTTTCTTGTTGTATACCATCTTCTCAAGGCTTTTCTGTTTCTCGTGTTTCTTGTTGTATACCGTCCTCTCAAGGCTTGTCTGTCTCTCGTGTTTCTTGTTGTATACCGTCCTCTCAAGTTCTGCCCGTCTCCCGTATTTATTGTGGTATACTCTTAAGTTATCACAAGTTTTATGCCTCTGACTTATCAAGTCCAGAAAAGTACTTATCTTTCAATAATAGGTAATTCTTCATTTGAGGTTTTTAACAGAATGTATTAAAAAGCAAAAAAAAAAACTACTATTGAGGAAGTTAAATTCATTGAGTATGTTGTACACATCCAGTCTTGATGGAATATGAACGGTTAATGGAAACATGTCTTTTTATAAGTGATGGGGAAATAGCCTTGCTATTTAGTTTATTAAAACAAACATTATAAAACGTAATTGACGAGATTTGTTTAAGAATACCATTGTTTTAAAGCCTAATTAACCAAAACATTGCTGAATCCATTACATTTGGCACGACCGACGGAAGTACTGTTACTTCTTAAGGAATCAGCATGTGACGATGTATGGAAGGATATCGGAAGTAATGCTGTTTTCATGACCTGACTGATTTAATATCGTATACTGATTTGTTGGAGTCAGTGATGGTGTGACGATGTATGGAAAGATATCGGAAGTAATGCTGTTTTCATGACCTGACTGATTTAATATCGTATACTGATTTGTTGGAGTCAGTGATGGTGTGACGATGTATGGAAAGATATCGGAAGTAATGCTGTTTTCATGACCTGACTGATTTAATATCGTATACGGATTTGTTGGAGTCAGTGATGGTGTGACGATGTATGGAAGGATATCGGAAATAATGCTGTTTTCATGATCTGACTAATTTAATATCGTATACTGATTTGTTGGAGTCAGTGAAGGTGTGACGATGTATGGAAGGATATCGGAAGTAATGCTGTTTTCATGACCTGACTGATTTAATATCGTATACTGATTTGTTGGAGTCATTGATGGTGTGACGATGTATGGAAGGATATCGGAAATAATGCTGTTTTCATGACCTGACTGATTTAATATCGTATACTGATTTGTTGGAGTCAGTGATGGTGTGACGATGTATGGAAAGATATCGGAAGTAATGCTGTTTTCATGACCTGACTGATTTAATATCGTATACTGATTTGTTGGAGTCAGTGATGATGTGACGATGTATGATTATGGGAAGAAAAATTTCTCACACCAACTTTAGGAGTCATGAATTCTAAGCTATAAAAATCAATACTAACAATCATAGCAAAAACCTAAAAACTGAAAAGTTATTCGCTGTATATAGTAAACTATGATTTTTATTTATCTGTGTTTTAATGAACAACTCACTTTGTAACTAAGAAACCAGAAATCGTCATTCAGTTACTGCCAGACAACATCTACTATTGTATTTATTTGAACTTGCTTCACAATGTTTTGTTTGCAAATCTTGATTATCATAATATAATATCATATTCTCCTAATTACTTAAATTATAGCAAGGTTTTTCAGGAATACGAATTCCATTAAAATACTACGTTTAGAAAGTACTCTTAAAAACACACACACACATACGTAATGTCGAATTAAAACCAACCAGATGTTCTTAATTCAGCAGACTTTACATTTTGAAATCCTTAATCTTCTAACGTCACGAGAATTCTAATAAGAGACGCTAAAATACCGCTTGAGGATTTACTGTTAACGGTACATAATCTCAATGTACTGCTGACGATAGTAGTGAAAACACGTATAAACTTAATTATTTCAACTGTTTTTAAAACCAAAACTAATTGTTTTCTTACGTGTGATGCCTGTGTCCATCAGGTAGAAAAACAGATAAAACAGCAAGACTACGAGTAAATGATTGTACTATAAAACTTGGTCTCATAGCCTACCGTCGAATCAACGAAACAGAGGTTCAAGAAATGCGTAGCGGAGCAGAAGTGTGTGTAGGCTTACTACTTTTCTGTTCGAGGTGTGTCTTCCTGGATGTATTAGTTTGTCGGTACAACGAGCCTTAAGCGACGGCAAGGTTCCAGCTGCAGTAAACGTATACGAGAGTAAATCTATACATGCGGAGCGACGTAGAGGGCGGCGTATTATATGAAAGGGGTTTGTCATATACGCATTTTAAAGAAAACTTTTAGTAAAATATGTAATTTAATTTAATTTCTATCGAAACACTCTCCGGAGGTTGATTTTACATTGTAATACAATGACAAATGAAACACTTTACATGTAGAATTAATGATTTTGAAAATGACAAACATTGTTACAATCTATTGCACTCTTTAGGATTGTTTTGTACATTTAAATTGAAGCTCCTGCAAACACTACGTTGTTGCATAATCATATAATTGTGTTATTTTTATTGGTTATTTAAGCTTTTTTTTTACGTTCTCATATTTACAGATAACTTTCTTTCCAATTAATATAGACCGTATTTCACGGTTATTCTTTGCTTAGCGGTGTCCTGTCAATACATTTGTACAAATTACCGGTTGTCTCACGATGTAATGTACGGTCTCTTCTAACACAAACGTTTACACTGGGTGATTAAATAAGTAAAATAAAATCGTTATAAATTTACTCCCAGGAGAATCCTGAGGAGAGTCGTGTTTAACATTGTGTTAAAAAGTTTGTTATTTGACTCTATGCTTGAGGGTCAAAAATAGCTTTAAATTGTCTTAAAGAATCTTTGCCAGATTGCTAAATATTGTTGTCGGATGTTTTATGTAAATTAACTAGACTTCGGGACTTGGACTGCAGTTCCATACTTATTGCTCATTCATGAAGCATTACTCTAGACTTCAGGACTGAGACTGCAGTTCCATGCTTATTGCTCATTCATGAAGCATTACTCTGGACTTCAGGACTTGGACTGCAGTTCCATGCTTATTGCTCATTCATGAAGCATTACTCTAGACTTCAAGACTTGGACTGCAGTTCCATGCTTATTGCTCATTCATGAAGCATTACTCTAGACTTCAGGACTGAGACTGCAGTTCCATGCTTATTGCTCATTCATGAAGCATTACTCTAGACTTCAAGACTTGGACTGCAGTTCCATACTTATTGCTCATTCATGAAGCATTACTCTAGACTTCAGGACTGAGACTGCAGTTCCATGCTTATTGCTCATTCATGAAGCATTACTTTGGACTTCAGGACTTGGACTGCAGTTCCATGCTTATTGCTCATTCATGAAGCATTACTCTAGACTTCGGGAATTGGACTGCAGTTCCATGCTTATTGTTCATTCATGAAGCATTACTCTAGACTTCAGGACTGAGACTGCAGTTCCATGCTTATTGCTCATTCATGAAGCATTACTCTAGACTTCAGGACTGAGACTGCAGTTCCATGCTTATTGCTCATTCATGAAGCATTACAGTGTTGATACCATTCAGGGTCGACTCTTGAAACAGTTTTGAAACTAAAACGAGTTGGAATTAGAAGTTAGTTGACGGAGGATGATATTGAAACTACAACCACGTTTGAAGACTTTACATCGTGCGATTAATGTGACAGAGCATAGAAGCAGTCAAACAAACCCCCAGAGGGTCACAAGTTATGTGTGAACCTGAACTTAAGGTCACGTTACAACATCAAAAAATCAATGTTGTTAAACTCCTCTGACCCGTAGGCGTTAAATATCCTTGCCATATTATAACTCTTAATGATGAAAACAATATAGGTTATTTTAACTTTATCTTCTTTTTCTTTCTTCAGCTTTTAAGATTTATGTTAGATAAACATAATTTTAATAAGAAACTTGAAAAAGTTATCGTCAATTCTATTTCTGGATTCAATAATTTTACAGTTATGAATTATAGATAAATAAAGAAAGAAATAACTTCTGCTGAGAATAAATAAGAACCATAACAAACCGCAATGGGTACTCCTCATACCGACTATGTAATGTATGTGTATTTGTTATATAATGAGACATTTTGTATGCAGAATTCATCGTGTTTGGAGCACTTTATGAATTTCTCAATCTGTTATGTGAATATTCTTACTTATGTAAACATTTATTGAACAGGATGGTTACGTGATTTATTATCGTATTCTTAGCTAGAGGTTACAAATGAAACAGGTACAATGCAGATGAGGAATATGGTGAATACGCACTCTACACAAAATAAGGCTTATAGCTTGTTATAGAAGATGAAGGTACAAATCAGAAAGTGTAGAGTAGGGAAGAGCTTGTATCAAAGAGTTGTGGGAAGTTTTAGTAAAAAATAAAAAGTGTAAAAAAATATTACAAAGAATGAATCAATGACACATTGTTAATTTTGCTGAGAAATATTAGGATAAATCAGGTATTTAAACTTTCGTAACTGAAGTCAAAATAAGAAGGATTATAGTTGAGCATATACACTCATTCTTAATGTATTTCATAAATATAATATCTTGTCCAAAATGTATACACACATTTAAAAGACACTTTACGGAAATGACAAGTCAGTACATGTTTATACTGTTTGTTGTTGATAACTATACAGAAATCAAACTAGTACAAAACTGAAATTTCCAGCTATAAACGTAAATATGGGATAAGCCCACCCAGGGTAGCGAACTATGTAACCTTTCATTAACAATACAACTTACATACCTTTGTTTCAGTCACTAGTAGTAGAGATATCAGGTGTTTATTTGAGCCACATAGAAGTAGTTTTGCTATCGTACCGGTTTCTCTAACCTTCTTTTGAAAAACAAAATCCTGTTCACCTCGTGACACCGCTAGATGGCGTCGCTCTCCCGCTGTGTTTGATAGGTTTTGGTTAAGATTAGTAGTGCTGTCATGAAGACAGGTCTACTGTGGATCACGTACCAATTTTAAAGAAAATTATTCTGAAGACAGATGCTTCTTTGTATTACTATTTTTGCCTGGTAGATTTTGACATACGTGGTACGTTAGGCTTCAACTTAAATAGTTTAAAACTATTGAAAATAAAGGAGTAGTAACTGCTTAGCTCATGGCCGTTGTCACCTTAACGCAACCTTCTATAATAAATTGACCTGGCTGGTTACTTGTTGCTTAATTTTCCGTGTCGTTATGAAGCTATCAGTTATAACATAGATTATCACGAATGAATGCTGTTTTTGTAGTTTTCCTGGTGGCATAAGGTATCATTTATTACATAGCTGTATGAGAAAAGGTATTAAGAAAGTGTGTCGGACACCATTTTAATTATTGACCTGAAATAGGGTAAATATGATACGCACATCTATACACAAAGCAGAAATATGAATTATTATATTTGTCCTTATTTTGACGTTTCACTGTTGAGGGATGAGTGACCTAGAAAAATACCACAACAGTGAATTTAAGAATATAAAAAAACAATTCGTTTAATTAATGTAGTGTATAATACGGGCAGTCGAGAAAGATAATTTAAACTTAGCAAATGTTAAAAAATTATTTTGTTTTAAGTATTGGTGAAAACTATCAAAGCAAAATTTGACCCACATTGGAGGTGGCGTCAGTTACGTCGTCAAATTTGAACCAGATTCCATCGTAAAAGTAATTATTTTATTCACTTTTAATGCGATATGATTCAAGTTTTCTCATAGCATTTAGTTTTGGAAAAAATCCTTAAAACTTATTTATTTGTTATTAAGAACAAACCTACACGTTTTTATGCCCATCACTGGTATCGTAACCCGATTTCTTGCGTTGTAAGCCCCAAGAATTGCCACTGGTATTCATTAATCTATTGCTTTACATCAAATATTATGCGATAAAATGGAACTTCTAGGTATAATGAGCATTGCATTAAAAAGGTATAAATGTTATCAAAATAAAAGAACACATATTTTAAAAATTATAATATCTTTAGTTGGTGAATATGATAAAGTATTTGTTCCACAGGGTTCTCTACTTGGACCTACTTCTATGATTTATTCAATATAAAATTAAATTCTTAAATTACTGTGTTTGCTGATGATACAGAGCTAACATTTAGCTTTACCAAAAATAGAATAACTAAATGTTTTAATGAAGAATGACAGTAGGATATTTGTTTCTGAAAACAAATTAGTTACAACTAAATTATAATATATATAAATATGTTTGAACTAAAATGAAGGTCGAGAAGTGTGGCTAACTTGAGAAGAGCTAGTTACTCCATTTAAGTTCGGATTAAACCGACTTATTAGTAAACTTTTTTTAATAGGAAGTTGTTTTAAATCAATAGCTCTAGCAATAATTTTGAAATGTGTTTTTCTGGGGATAAATCACAGTTTTTTAATACGTGTAATTTTATTTTTGAAGTATTGTGAATGTTCCCTAATTCCTAACTCTTTTTTTACCGTAGATCTATAATCCCTAGCATTACGCCTAGAACATTAATACAAATATACAGCTTTCAAGTTTTGTAATTTTGGAATCCTATGTTTAAATCGAAAAAATAAATATTCTTTTCATA
Source organism: Limulus polyphemus (assembly GCF_000517525.1). Lineage (NCBI taxonomy): Eukaryota > Metazoa > Arthropoda > Merostomata > Xiphosura > Limulidae > Limulus > Limulus polyphemus. The sequence continues at coordinate 295,540 of NW_013666520.1, forward strand.
ATCCTTTTTAATTGTTTTTGAACTCTAAATGATTTTTCCATCTACATATTGTATGGTAATAAATATTCTTTTCATAATCCTTTTTAATTGTTTTTGAACACTAAATGATTTTTCCATCTACATATGGTATGGTAATAAATATTCTTTTCTGATCAACCACCATCTTAAAATCTAAAGAAGCTTATTTTTTATTTGTTCTTTAATAACTTTATCGATAATTTAAAATGAAAACTCTTTTTTTTTTACAAATACATTTAAATATTCACAAATCCTTTGTTATAAAGAATTACACATTTTACACCCTGTTGAAAGTAAAATCTTAATTAAATTCTCCCTATATAAATCTGGAATAAAACTACTGTAGTTAAAGTATAAGCTCGCAAAAGTATTTGCATAAAAGACTTCATATTGGGAATCGCCTTATCATTATGTATTAACATCCAGTCTGAAAGTCAGGGAAACATGTTTGGTGGGTTGACTCCCCCACCCCAAAAAAAAACACCCCGTTACTCTCTTTTCTAAAACAATTCGGAATATAGCTTTGAATCATTCACTGTATCGGATTTTTAGGTCCGATTTTGTTGGACCTGGGAGGGTCAGGTACACCTTCGACCTCTTCGTGA
>NW_013666520.1:297001-301605 GCF_000517525.1 Limulus polyphemus
CTCATTGACAGAAAAAACAGAGCCTCCCATCTAAAAATCATTGATAAAGATATTATAGAATATATGAATAAAAAACAAGTTTCTTCATATGTGAAAACGATGGTTTATAAAGAACGTTTATCCTTACCATACTTAGGTGTACAATCATTTAGAGTTAAGACACAATTAAAGACTTTAGGTCATAGAATTCATTCACAACTTCAGTTACAAACCAGTATACAGGATTAAAGACGTTTTTTTTATTTGAAAATAATAGTCCAAAATTACAGAACTCTAAACTTGTATATTTGTATTCATATCCTAGAAGTAATGCTTGGTATGTTTTATCTACGGTAAGAACTTTAAAAGGTCAGAAAGAGGGAGCTTTCAAATCTGAGATCGCAAAATACTTCAAATATAAAATTACATGCATTAAAAGACTGTGATTTACCTCCGGAACAAACAAATTTAAAGATCTAGTGATATGAAAAAAAAAACACAATAACACTAATAAGTAAGTTGAAATCGGAATTAAATATAGTAAATAGTGCCTCTGAATTACCGTTATTTAATGAGAGTTAAATAACTTGGTGGTTACTTAGGTTTTAATTCAATTAAAAAAAAGATAAAGGGTAGCATTTTTATGTTTGTTTTGGCGCCATCTTTTGTCAAGTTTTGTACTTACGTTCTTATGTATTATTTTATCTTTCGAGCAACTTCATTGTTTGTGCTTTATTTCTTGCTAAATTGTTTGGAGTTTGTTAGAAAGATAAGATGAAAATTTTGCAAGTTTTTATGTTATGGTAACAACAGTATCATGTAAAATGCTTGGCCTTTTCGGATCGAAATATCACCGCTTCAGGCCTCATACTTCCACCAGCAACTCCTCAACAGATACTGTGAGTATGTGACACATTCAGGTTGGGGCAACACATGGACACTTCTCAAATTCAACCAAATCTCATCCCATAATGACCCGATCTTGCCATATAAAAGCCAAGAGAGAATAGGAACTTAACATGCATAAGTTCATTTGAGCAGAAAAGCTTATGTGTATACAACAACTTGCCAAGGTTTAAACTTGTGACGCCTCGGGGACTCGTCTGTCCATAGCTGCTCCCACTGGTTGCTGGAGGAACATTTAACTGAGGCTACGTTGATTTCATCAGAGAGAATGTCTGTCCATATTTAAATATTAGTTGAGTTTGCAATGAGGTAAATGCTGACACTTAACAACAGCTCAAATTGAAGTTGGGATTAAAATGGCCTCATTGGTATATATCTTTACGAATTTTCATCTACCGGTAAAAGAGATGTCAAAAGCTCTGAAACATGAAAGAAACACAAAAAAACTCTTCGGTATGATCACATAATATTAATTATGGTCTGGACCCACGGACTGTCATCCTATTGTTTCCCAGATAATTTAAGGTAAAATTTAAAAGGAATCTCCCCCTTGTAGGTTCTAAAGAATCTTTAATATATCAGAAATCAATCCTCTGTTTGTTTTATTTAGTTTTGTCAAGGTCGAATAACAAATATATACCAGTTAGAAAGGGTTTAAGTAGCTTCAGAGAAACATACATAGAAATATTTTCTTCATGTTTTAAGTTGTGTGCACAAACAAAGCAAAAAACAAACAAACAAAAAAAAGGTTAGGGGTATCAAGGTCACCCCCCCCCAGTGGAACAGTGGTATGTCTGCTGACTTACAACGCTAGAAACCAGGTTTCGATACCCGTGGTGGGCAGAGCACAGGTAGCTTATTGTATAACTTTGTGCTTAACTTCAAACAAACACACCTTATGCACAGCGGTATGTCTATGGACTTACACTGCTAGAAACAGGGTTTCGATACCTGTAACGGGCAGGGCACAAATATCCCTTTGTGTAGCATTGTACTTGATAACAAATAACAACAATCAAGGCCACCAAACTTACGATATCTGTGTTAATTAATAGAAGCCAAAACTTAATACATCTTTGTAAGTTTGTTTTAGATTGTTCTTACTGACAGAATCACGTAAAGCAAGCGTTAACAGGACATACTTGCCCATGCAAACTTAAATATAAAAAATTTCACCATCTCCTGTTTATTGCCCCTCCTCCCCCAGTGGCTCAGTGGTAAATCTGCGTCCTCGCACTGCTAAAAATTGGGTTTCGATACTCGTTGTGGACAGCGCACAGATCGTCCGTTGTGTAGCTTTGTGCTTTAAAACAAACAAACAAAACAAAAAATCCTGTATTATGAGGGAGCGTCTCACGGAGACACAAGCGCCATAGATGTACACGTAATAAGGAGTTAAACATAACTTGATTCCGTATCAATATATAGCCATCGTTTCATTTATATGTCGTGGTGTTGCTCGTTCATCTCTTACATCTTTTTTAACTTTTTCATGCATTTCAAGAAACATTTAACTCAATGACTCAATAAAGTTATTTATATGCATACACATACACACACACACATATATATATATAGCACGACATTCTACGTGGTGAGTTTTTACATATACCATGACATTAAATATGTCAGATTTCTAAATTTACATGTACCTCAACATTATATAGGTAAATTTCCATATATAAATACATATCACGATATTATACAGGTAAATTTCTGTATATATACCACGACATTACACAGGTAAATTTCTGTATATATATCACGAAATTCTACACAATAAATGTCTATACATACTACAACTTCTACATGGTGAATTTCTATGTAAGTATATATATATACAAAGACATTCTAAATGTTCAATATATACATTTATGTATAGAATGATATTATCCCTAGTAAATTTCTACATACACCACAACATTATACCTGGTGAATATCAATCCCTGACTATCCAGTGAAGAGATGTTACGCTGAAGAAATTGCAGAATATTTTGCTATACAAATGACGTAGTGTACGTTGACTCTTTATTAAAACTAAACAGGTAAGTCCAAGGTATACAGTGGTGGCAAAGCTGAGACACACGAGGTGATATTTCCAAAGCACTTACGGTAGTATTAAAAGAAATAAACACATATAGTATGATAGTTTCTAACTAGATGAGTACAGAGCATGTATAACTGGTACAAATTGAGTAAAATAGTTGAAATACTTTTTCTTGTACTTATGACCTTTAATATTCTCTCACAGTAATGTGTATCTATATGTATTTGCCACACTGATAAGATAGTGTCTTCGTCTACATTACAGTGTAAGATTGCGTCTCGCAAGACTTGGTACGTGATTGTGTTTAGGTGAATAGCGTGCTTATATAATGTGAAGGGAGATTCCACTGGTCTGTTTTCTATATGAAGGTGTCATAGGTATAAAAAACTGAGATTTTGAACGACATTACACTGTATCCACAGTTGATGAATCGTTATTTTTCTCCTGAAATTTAACTCAACTTGATTTTGTAAGAGCAGGTAAGTGTTCAACGTTTATTTACATGAAAGTTTTGTAGCGTATTTACTTGAGGTTTGTCAGTAATCATTTCGTTACTGGCGATGATTCTAAAATACTTGAAACCGATGCTCACAGTCTTAAAGCCGTAATTCGAGGTAAATTAGCAATTGGATTGAATTGGTTAAAATTCATACAGAGACTTGACATAAGTAAACAGAAAATCCTGCTTGCGAAAAATAAAATTTGGCATCAACATTATTCATGCCTGTTCTCCCGTCATTTCGAAAGTGAATGGTGAGCTTTGCCTGCGGACGCAGCTTTTCAAACTGGAGACAGACGAACGCGCGGACAGACACCACGGTTCGCAATGTATGTAAAATTTTATCGTAGGTCTGGCCTTGCTGTTTGTAACGAAGTCTATCCTTTTTGATGTAAATATTAATGTAACTGCTTAGATAATGTTTACGTTTACATTATATATACGCAGGAACATATATATATATATACATAAATACATGTAAAGATAGAGATATATATAGAAGTTGAAACTTTCCTTCAATATTTTCAACATTCATGAGAAATGATTTATAGTGTTGTAACTCTATGTTTCAAAGTGCACATGTGTGTAAAGTTGTCTAGTGTTGTGAATGTATACTGCCCTGTGTTTACGTTAACCTCAACTATACTGACGCAAAAACTAATATTGACGAGCCTTTCATTGTAAGGTTATTAAGTACTGTACCAAACAAATCATATAAAGGAAAGCTAATCCTTGTTATTTATACACGTATGATTTCTAGAACGATTGAACAAATTGGACGAAGTTATCATATTTCTAGATTTCTAAACGGTTCAAGTCTGACGTTATTGTTAATGCAGTAATATCTTTATAAAGCTGTACGTTTTACAAGTAAAATAACTCGTGTACTAACACCATTCTATCCCGGATAGTAGGCCAAGCTGAAATTTCGTTTTGTACATTAAAAGTACTCGAACATAGTAATAGTGTGACTAATACAATAATCCTCCAATAGACAAGTATCTCTAATACAATAATCATTCAATAGACAAGTATCTCTAATACAATAATCATTCAATAGACAAGTATCTCTAATACAATAATCCTCCAATAGACAAGTATCTCTAATACAATAATCCTCCAATAGACAAGTATCTCTAATACAATAATCCTCCAATAGACAAGTATCTCTAA
>NW_013666520.1:302605-309912 GCF_000517525.1 Limulus polyphemus
ATGAACCCTACCGAAAACCTCTGGGCCATACTCGACCGGCAAGTCAAGAAACAACCAAAAAAACCAACTTGGAAGAGCGATCTACTCCAAGTTTTGAAGCAAGAGTGGGCGAAAATCCCACAATCTAAAATTGACAAGATGATTCTCATGATGCCCCAAAGGATCAACGAACTCCACGAAGCGAAAAGAATATCTACTAGATATTAATTAAATTATAAATATATCAATTCATGTGAATATGACTGAAAAAAATTCATTTTTTCTGAAAAGATGGTGTCTATTTACTTGTGACCACGCTGTGTGTATTTAAATAGAAACTTATATATTTACCATATTTAAAAAATAAATTAAAACTACGAATGAAAGTCCAACATATATGATCAAAACTTTTAACTATGAGTTTAGAGCAGCCATTGTCGTAAAATTAATATACATTAGTTAACATATTATTAGGAACTATGCACCTTTTTAGGCGTGGTCTTGACATGAGTTGCGGGTGCAAATTAAATTGATCACACGATATGTTAGGCGATCCCTGCAGCACTATAAGTGACTGTAACAAGCACATTTGCAACCAATCTGACAGATATGGTGGAAAGGCAAAGATATTGCAGTGTTCGAAAGAGGTATAATAGTGGGTGCACGCCTAGCAGGTGTCACAGTGGCAAAGACAGTTTCATTGGTAGGCTGCACCAAGACATAAGTCATTCTCACTTTTCTCCTCTTTCTACCACTCCATGTTGTTGACCACTTTTCTCTTTGTAGCAGACATCTTATTTACCTTTTACCATTGCTGATAAACTCGTTCAATAGACAAGTATCTCTAATACAATAATCCTTCAATAGACAAGTATCTCTAACACAATAATCGTTCAATCGACAAGTATCTCTAATACAATAATTGTTCAATAGACAAGTATCTCTAATACAATAATAGTTCAATAGACAAGTGCTCTAATACAATAATCCTTCAATAGACGAGTATCTCTAATACAGTAATCCTTCAGTAGACAAGTATCTCTAATACAGTAATCCTCCAATAGACAAGTATCTCTAATACAGTAATCCTTCAATAGACAAGTATCTCTAACACAATAATCCTTCAATAGACAAGTATCTCTAACACAATAATCCTTCAATAGACAAGTATCTCTAACACAATAATCCTTCAATAGACAAGTATCTCTAACACAATAATCCTTCAATAGACAAGTATCTCTAATACAATAATCGTTCAATAGACAAGAATCTATAATACAGTAATCCTTCAGTAGACAAGTATCTCTAATACAATAATAGTTCAATAGACAAGTGCTCTAATACAATAATCCTTCAATAGACAAGTATCTCTAATACAGTAATCCTTCAGTAGACAAGTATCTCTAATACAGTAATCCTCCAATAGACAAGTATCTCTAATACAGTAATCCTTCAGTAGACAAGTATCTCTAACACAATAATCCTTCAATAGACAAGTATCTCTAATACAATAATCCTTCAGTAGACAAGTATCTCTAATACAGTAATCCTTCAGTGGACAAGTATCTCTAATACAGTAATCCTTCGACAGACTTTAAGTATTAATTCTTTAGACCAAAAGGCCGCGGATATCCTAGAACTTATTGTGCTTGGTCACACTTTGAGACCATGGGTGTGCTTTAAGAGTGACGGCCAAATCATATTATTCGATTAAACAAGAGTAGAGGTCCAGAGGTGGCGGCGTGTTCTGTTTACTAGTTGTCTTTCCCTAGTCTGTCATTTCCAAATTAGGACGGCTATACGCAGATAAATCTTGTGTAGGCTTGCGCGAACCTTTGAATCAAAGAAGCACAGTTCAGACTTCGTTTCAGAAACTGCGCCTCAGAGTTTGTAAAAAAAAAGATAACATACTTCGTGGGGTTGTATTCATATAGTGTCATGGTGAGTTTCATGCTTATCATCGTTTAAAAACAAAAATACTTTCAGGTATGAAATACATACAAATTGTATGTTTTTGCCACTTTACGTAGCATGCTGTCGATTGATTTGAATGACTCTTCCTTTGTATGTGCAATTCTTTAGAAAAATAAATTCGCGAACCAATGGTTATACTCTAAAAGATCACTTTTAACTGTAGGGTAACAACTAAGGAATATTCTGTTATTTCCGATCGAGCAAAGGTAATTTCCCCCTCCACGGAAACATCGAGATATAAGCTTGTTTGTTTGTTTGTTTTTGAATTTCGCGCAAAGCTACACGAGGGCTATCTGCGTTAGCCGTCCCTAATTTAGCAGTGTAAGACTAGATGGAAGACAGCTAGTCATCACCACCCACCGCCAACTCTTGGGCTACTCTTTTACCAACGAATAGTGGGATTGATCGTCACATTATAACGGCTGAAAGGGTGAGCATGGTTGGTGTGACAGGGATTCGAACCCGCGACCCTCAGATTGCGAGTCGAGTGCCTTAACCACCTGGCCATGCCGGGCTATAAGCTTGTATAGTTAAGGCTGAGAAAAGTGTATAACGAAATTCATAAAACCATTATTTTTGCTACCAGTACTATTTCACTTGTTACTTCAAGTATTTTTGTGTCAAAATGTGTTTATTTGCTAATAAGAAGTAAAGAGTGTAAAAATGATGCCGAAATATGTAGTAAAAAAAAACATTGTCAAACTTCTATATCTTGTTTTAATTGAAGCTCCATTATTGAGAAGATGGCAAATAAAATATTTTGTGTAGCCACTGATAACTTTGATTATCATTTACTCATCATACGAAATTCACTTAAAAAACAATAACATCAGAAAACGTTCAATACAATCCAATCATGCTTGATTTGGCGATACCTATAATTATATAAGAACATGAAAAACGAACAAATGCTTTAATCTGGGTCCAGTAAATCTATTGGCCTACAATTTATGATAGAAATCATATAAATTACAAATGTTTTTTCCCTACATTTCTCAAACTGTCATTTTCAGATTAAAAACCAGAGATGTTTCAATATTGCATTTCAGATCTATCTTTCATCTTCCACTAGTCATTACCCAAGATGCCTTTCGTTAAAAAAAAGTGAACAAGTAAAAACAACATCTGCAGTAAACGTGACTTTCATCGCATATTTTAGGGCTGTTGGTTTCTAATGTTTCGCCAGCTTTCGGTGTTCAAACTATAACTTTTCAAGTATTGTATTGCATATATAAATAACGTTTCATAAAATATTTTTGTGTCATCACCCAGCCCAACCGACGAGTTCTGGTGCTGACCGAAAGGCCTCTTGAGCAGTGACTAGTGGGAGACCAAAGATAGCTCCCAAATGCTATTTTTACATGACTCTGACTACGAGTCCAAAAATGGACAAATTAAGCGGAATGTATACAAAAAACGTCTACAGCGTACTTCTTTTTATCACACATTTTAGACCTATTCGTATCTAAGTATCACTTTTTAATATATATTAAAACGTTTCGCCTTATATTCCAAGAATTGGCAATACGTTTATATTTTACTACGTTAAATAATGAAAATAAATATAATCCACATTTTAATTACAATGAGACAATCTAGAATGCTTGAGAATATATTTAAATTGTTTTTAATTTTATCTAATTTCTGTTTTGTTTTTTATCGAACTATGCACACAGATCCTAATGACTTTTCTCAACCTCTTTACCACCGTTGTGTTGCTGGCTGAACAAGGGTTATTATTTGCCTTGATATTTCCGTGGATAAAGCCTCACAAGTAAGTAATGGTTCTTATCTCCACACCTTACCAAATAATGAAATATACACATACCACGAGTTTGACAAGATTGATTTTATCATATGGCCTCGTTTTTGCTTTTTGAAGAAAGATAAAATGTTTATAGATCTCTTCAAATGTTTACTAGACAGACAGGTATAGTACTGTAATATTTCTTGTTCTACAGGTGGGCACAATGGGTCGGATTGTTTCGGAGATTCAAATACTCACACAACATAACTTTCACTGTGTACTTCAGCTTTGCGTTGGTGTTTTTGATTCTCAATTTTGTAGGTAAGCATTGGTTATTTTTTATACGTATTCTGAGCATCTGAAAAGCGTATCTTTCAATATATAACGATGAGATTTTATATTATTTCTGAACCTAACCACCAATTTTTTTTATGCTGTATTGTTTGTAAGTAGAAATTGTGCTGGAGAGTGTGTTGTTCCGTCAGTACCAAGTGTTAAAGTTTCATAGTCACGATACCATTAGTTACAATGAAGAATACGCGTACATTTTACTGAAAATAATGAAAGTAAACTGTAATGAGAATTGTACTAGTACTTTTCAAAATGCAGTAACAGTTTTACTGAAGAAAATTTTACCTTGACCTAAATCTGCAAATATCAGTGAAAACTTGAAACTAATTAATTGTTGAAAGTGTGTGTGAGGAGGTAACATAACGTATAAACCAAGTTTGTGTATAAATACGGATCCAACAAATGGAGCTTCAGTTCTATATGAAGATACACGAGCTCGGGTTGGTTCTATGGAGGCTCATCAGAAGGTGCTGTAATACTTACTTCATTGATTAATTACATTACTTTGAATGCAAATCACGTGACATGATTATACTTATAATATTTCATTCGATGATTCTGTTGTTAGCCATGTGCTTGTGATTACTAGATATTTATTTGATTATAGCAATTGGTAAAATATTATTTCAGTTTTTTTATTTATTTTGGTTTGGTTGTTGTTAAGCGCAAAGCTGCATAATAGGCTATCTGTGCTCTGCCCACCATGGGTATTGAAACCCGCATTTTAGCGCCGTAAGCCTACACACTTGCCGCAGGGCCACTGGGGCGGGGTGGGGGGTGTATAAGATGATTGTATTATCTCGGGATCAATAATATTAGAACTGATTAAGTTTATTTTCTTGACCAACGAAAATGCTGATAATCATGACTCACAGTACGGTTTCTAAGTGATTGTTTGTTTGTTTGTTTGTTTCTAATCAAGCACAAAGCTACACAATGGGCTATCTGAGCTCTGCCAACCGCGGGTATCGAAACCCGGTTTCTAGCGTTGTAAGTCCGCAGACATTCCGCTGTGCCACTGGGGGGCGTTTCTAAGTGAAGCTTTGATGTGACCTAGATTACAGAATATCACATACCTTGCCTTTACATCTTGCTATCTCTACAAGAGCTTGATGATTGAATATCTAATATTTCATTTATTCACGAATGAAACGTTTGACGTTGCAACCAAAGCGCTATTTTTTTTTGTTTTAGTGTGATCGTTACACTTTGATGTTTACATTGGATATTTCAAGGTTTATCCATCAGATTAATTTTAGCTTCCATTTAGTTTGTTTTATTTATATAGCCCTAAAATCTGTTGTCCTTCTATAAGATTTAATTTTTAAAACAAGTGACTGATTTCTATATAACCACAACTATCTAAACATAAAGTGCATTCCTTTTTTGATTATAAGTTCTCCTAAGTTATGAAACATATTACCCAAATACCTACGTGTATATTACTTCTCATTTTATGTCCTGCAAAATTTTATATAAAAGAACAAGTATTCTGTATTCATAAAAACTGTATGATATCGCGTGGGAATTTTCAGTTCACTTTCAAACAAATCAGTGATAAATTTGTTATATACCTACTAAGACTTTATAAGGTTGTTGAGACATCTTGTCAGCTTATTTTTCTCCTGAAGTTCAATAAGAACAGATAGGCCTAATACTTTCCATAGAAGTTCTTGATTTGAAAACAAGTAAAATGTTTCAGTTTACTTACAGTAGCAATAAACTCACACGTACTAATATGGGTTGGGTTGTTTCGAATATTTGCGCAAAGCTACGGAAAGGCTAGACGGCCCTAATTTGAAATTTATAGATTTGGTTGTTTTCAAGCACGAAACTACGCAATTGGTTATCTGTGCTCTACCTACCACGGTATCGAAACCCAGTTTTTAGCGTTATAAGCCATCATACTTACCGTTGAGCCAATGACGGGGGAGGGCAAACCAATAGAAGACAAACAGGCAACAGCATGCACCGCCAGTCCTTGAGCTACTCTAATTGGATAGTGTGATTTGACTATCTGTCTTATAACGCACCACGGCACCAAAGTGCAGAGTGCTATATTTTGTTGTGGTTTTGGGTAAATGGGACGCTAAGCATGGACCTTTGAATTGACATTCAGGTACACTAACCACTAGGCTACATCCACACCATATCTGGTCAGAGTAGTGTTACCCTGTGGTAGAGTTCTGGATTTCGGTGATGGCGAGCTGGGTTCAATCCACGAGATACCTCACAGTATTTCCCACACTTTAAGATGTGGGTGCCTTATAAAATTTACAGTCAAACCCTTAGCGTGAGGGGTGGGATACTGCTGGCTGATTGAGTAAAGTGACCTGCCAATGTGTTTACAAAACGTATTAAAACTACAACGTAATTGGATTTGTGTTTATGACAAAGCTACTAAGACAATCTGTTGCTGTCCAGAAGACCAGGAAAACATGTCCCAAGTCAGAGATATGGACAGTTGAAAACACACAAAAAGGATGTAGTGATCTGTGCGGCTTTTTAAAATGTCTTTTTCCCTATCTGTGCAAGAAGGAGTAAATCATGACTTGCTAGACCACATCTCTTTTTACCAGTCCTCCTTAGTCAATGTCTGTGCTAGTGACACCATTCGAGGCATTTTTTTTTCTTTTTGGTAACTGAGATCAGTGATCTACATAACGGTCTCCTACCACCATAGTCCATTTGTTGCAACGCTCTTCACAGGAGACAGGTGTGGATTGCCTGCATTGGATATCTTTATCAATTAGTCTATTGTTTGATGACGGTTCAATTTTACCATCTTGTATGAGATTATTGTATTAGAGATACTTGTCTATTGAAGGATTATTGTATTAGAGATACTTGTCTATTGAACGATTATTGTATTACAGATACTTGTCTATTGAATGATTATTGTATTACAGATACTTGTCTATTGAATGATTATTGTATTACAGATACTTGTCTATTGAATGATTATTGTATTAGAGATACTTGTCTATTGAAGGATTATTGTATTAGAGATACTTGTCTATTGAACGATTATTGTATTACAGATACTTGTCTATTGAATGATTATTGTATTACAGATACTTGTCTATTGAATGATTATTGTATTAGAGATACTTGTCTATTGAATGATTATTGTATTAGAGATATTTGTCTATTGAAGGATTATTGTATTAGAGATACTTGTCTATTGAATGATTATTGTATTAGAGATATTTGTCTATTGAAGGATTATTGTATTAGAGATACTTGTCTATTGAAT
>NW_013666520.1:310825-321870 GCF_000517525.1 Limulus polyphemus
TTTATTTCTCTGTATCCAAGTGAACCATTCAAGATACAATTCCATAGTTTACATTAAAGTTATCATGTTCAGAGGATTGCTTGTTTATGTTGTAACATTTAGAAACTACTATATTATACTCTGATATAACTTTAAAGTGTATCTTTATTCAGATAAAATTTTCAAAATTTTTATGCAGGTGTTCTGCAGCTTTCTTTTGAATGAAATACATATAGTCATAGGTTTGCAATTAGAATCACACACCACAGTGGCAATTTCATAAAGCTTGTACTTTCTTGGCCTTGCTTCTGTGTCATCACTCCTTTAGGTTGTGGATCGTAAGTTGAGGGGTGGCACAGAGGTTTGTACAAGTCAGTATAGGGTCTGTGTTAATATCCCTTTGAATGTTTAGAACATAAATGATCAATGACGTAGGTAATCTAGATTGTGGAATCCTGCACAAGATCTTTCTCAACTTAGGAATGTGGTGTAAACACAGATTTTGCTGTCTTTCGTGTTTGTTTCTACCTCTTCCAGCAATCAGAGCAGTTAATCTTCGAATTTAGAAGTGAGTCAAAATAGTATAACGCGAAACCTCAATATTTAGTAAATAATAGTTGTTATTTCTTGAGTTTTCTTAACTTTCCTGTCCCTTCATTCGATTTATTCTCTGTAAAACATTGAAAGCCACTTTTTCTTATCTTAATTAGTTGGTTTTCAACACTGTCTATTAAATGTGGAGTTTATGTTAGATTTCACAGATTTTCAGTTTACTTTGTCTGTAACATCGTTCGCTTTTAGCAGTTTACAAGTGATAAATTCCGATACGGCGTATGCATATCAGATCGCTGTATTGGATTTAATGTGCTGAACATATTAAAACAAAACGTATTGTATTGCAAAATATTTATGATCACGAAACGTTTTAGTTTAACTTCATCTAACTAGTGACCAAGGGGATATGACTGTAAGCGAACGTTGGACTTAAAATTCAGAAAAGCGAAGTTGATGAGTCATGCATTTTCAAAATCAATGTTTATGCTAAAGCTTTAGTACATTTTAATTTATCTTCATATAACAATAGTTTCGGTGAAATTATAACAAGATTTTACAGAAATTTCTATTCATGTGATTCACTTTTTTCACTTTAAAAGCATCTAAGTTTTGTATGTCAAAGCGTATGTCGCCCGATTATTCTTCTCTATATGTTAAAAGCATATACATTTTTAATATCGTTAGGAATAAATATATTCATTATCAGTTAGTACAAAATATATTCATTATCAGTTAGTACAAAATATAGGACTGTAGTTTTGTGTTTGATCTGACATAGGACTGTAGTTTTGTGTTTGATCTGACAGATATGATACTCGTTTTAAACATGTTTTTGTTTACTTTGAAACTGATGAATTTAGTTAATGAAACACTTTTTCAGTGAGATTAATATTTCAGCTCTTAAAAACGTCATAATTATGAGGGATTTTAATTTCAGACATATTAATTGGGAAATGTTACAGCCAAACTATTAGGGAGACTATTTTTTCAGAAATCGTTCAGGGTGGTTTTCTTTCCCAATTAGTAATGAACCTATGAGAAACAATACTAATATATATTTATTGTTGACTTTCAATATGGAAATGGTTGAGAGAGTGAAGACTGGGGAATATAAGGGTACAAGTAATCATTGCTCAATTAGGTTAGATGTTTGATTGCATATGGAGATAAGGAATAATAAAAACTTAATTACAAATTTTAAAAAAGCAAATTTTACATGAATGCGACAATTAATTATAGATACTGATCAAACGTGGAAAGTTTTAGCTGTTCAAGATAAAATTTTTTCTTATAGAAAAAAACAAAAACAAGGGTGGCTGCAAATAACTGACCAGACTGCTTACACAGAGTATAAGGGATCAAATTTAAGAAGTTCAAATTGACTGCTATGATGGTAGATGTAAAGGATTACAGGAGAGCAAAACGGGGAATTAGGCGATAGAAAATGGTATATGAACAATATTTATCTGATAATGTAAACAGTTCAGTAACATTTCGTTAAATACATTAAGGGCAAGAAAAATCTTAGGCTAGGAGAAGGGACTTTGACGAATGGTAGAGGAAGGCTCATTTCTGATGATTAAGAGATGACTGAATTACATAATTCTACATTTTCTTCAGTTTTTACTAAGGAAGATTCAAGCAATATTCCTCATCCTGAACAAATGCTAAATGGAAATAGGATCTATCATGATAATTACGCTAATCATAAACTTGTTAAGGAAACTTGAAAAGTTTAAACAAAGAATGATAACACTCGTGGACCAGATGATATTTTCTCAAGGGTTTTAAAGGAGGATATGCAAGCCACATGTTAATAGTTTAAACAAAGAATGATAACACTCGTGGACCAGATGATATTTTCTCAAGGGTTTTAAAGGAGGATATGCAAGCCACATGTTAATAGTTTAAACAAATAATGATAACACTCCTGGACCAGATGATATTTTCTCAAGGGTTTTAAAGGAGGATATGCAAGCCACATGTTAGTAGGTTTTGTATAGTGGGTCTGGAGGATTGGAAGTTGGCTAATGTTACTCCTCTTTTCAAAGGAGGCGATAAAAAATAGCTAGATAATTATAATTCTACTTGTCTTACAGGAGCGTTACGATAAAAGTGTTTGACAAATTCATTTAATAAGTTTTATAATTTTGTTAGATAGTCAATGTGGTTTCATTGTGGGAAAATATTGTCGTAATAATTTTTCGAAATTCATTAGAGAGGTTACCACTTATTTTGATAAAAGTAAAAGTGTGTATTTGGTTTATCTGGGTTTTCAGAAAGAATTTTAGAAGATGCCATACAAAAGGTTTGTTAGAATAATTATATCTGTGAGTGTAGAAATAACTTGGCTCATTGGATCGAAAAAATGGCCGTATGGAAGAAAACAGAGAGTTGTTGTAAATGAAGTTCACTCCAACTGGAATAATAGCTCAAATAGGTTTCCTCCTCATGGCTCCATGTTAGGACCTTTACTCTCTTTGATGTACATCAGTGACATAGATTAAGAAAATGGTCAAAAAATTAGTTAAATTTTCTGATGATATTAATGTCTTGGGTGTTGCTGGCTATGAGAATACTGCTGCTGCTTTACAAAAGGATTTATATTATTTGGTGAATTGGGCGAATAAATTACAAATGAGTTTTTATTTTAATAAATACAAAGTAATGCATGTGGGTTATCATAATTTGAATTATAAATAAGATTCTGATGGGAATAACTTTAACAGTTTTATGGAAGAAAATCTCTGCGTTTTGGTTGATCAGTCTCTGAAGTATTATGTTCAGTTTAAGGTTCTGTACCTCAAAAACGAGGGCTACTAGGATGATACCTGGAATGGAGAGGTTACGAAATTATTTTCTTTTGAAAAATGAAGAGTTAGAAAGGATCTGATTTAAGTGTTTAATATCGTTAATATAGCTGATAGTGTTGGTGCATTGTCTTTTTATCTTCGTACTTAATGGTAAGAGTGGTAGGACTAAGGGACAGAAATATAAATTTTGGAAGACTAGGAGTCATCGTCAGCTAAGACAGTTTTACTTTTCTATAATGTATTTGACTTTTAGAATGGGTTAACTTAGATGTGGTGGATGTAGTAAATTTAAAGAGGTTTAAGGGAAGATTGGATAAAAATTTAAATGATAAACCCGCCTTTGAATTTATTTATATAGTTTAGTTTAGTAAATGGGTTCCTTGTTGTCCTTAAATGCCATGTTATGTTATATTTTACTAAATAAACTTAAACTACATTCTTATTCTACAGAACTATGAACAACTCATAAGGCCGCCAAAATAGCACACAATCATTCTTTAGCCACCCGATAAATCACAAAGTTATCAAAGATAATTCTAGATCTTTCATTAATATCAGTAAGTGTTCGACCGAATCAAGTTAACTGTACACCATGTCATCAGGTAATAAAGTTTATTACGTTATTGACAAAGATTAATTTGTTTATGAAAGAGACATATCTTGACTTTTAACGGCTGCACTTATTGGTTTTAATAGTTGATGAATCTACTTCCAACATTACCATATCATCGCGCAACTAGGCTCCAATTTTGAAACATTTATTTAAAGTCGCCTTTCGTCACAGCTCTTAATTTCAACCTTGTTAAATCATCACAAAGATATGCAAGTAAAGTTATCGACTAATTAAGATTGTGTTCACAATTCTTAAAACATTTTTTGGATTAATTAAGACTGTGTTCACATATTTTAAAACAAATTATCGACTAATCAAAACTGTGTTCATATATCTTAAAACATTTTTTAGCTAGAAAGTTTTCAGATAATGGATTATGTTTTCAAGACAAATGTCTTTCAAATTTATAGTTTAAACTTTATAGAAAATTAAAATATTCAACTTGAATGACACCTTATACGTCCTCTTGAGCTAAACGGTTAGATCAATGCCTTCTAGGATTCAAGTATATTATCCTTAGTTTTGTACTTTTGGCAGGAGGAATGGTAATCAGCCATATACATCCGAATACCATCAGTGTCTTATCCAATTTTTTAAGCCGAATAATGAGAATGGACTGCCATTTTTATAACGATTCCACAGGTGAAAGTACAAAACGTGTTCAATGACATCACGTTTTTAACCCCGGACCCTTTGATATGCAGCCCAAAATTATAACCTCTAGGTCAATACTGGTCCTGTTTAGAATAAGTTTAAAAGGAAGAGAAATGATACACATCCACGTCATCCAAGTTATTCAAAAATTACACAAGTATTTTGGGATATAACTAGACGTTTAGCTTAACACTGAATAATATGTATAATATATACATATGACGAAAAAATGTTGATAGATCTGAATATAATCTTTGATTTTTTAAATACAAGCCGCTCTAAATGAATAGATTATCATTGTACATTTAGTTAGAATATTTTAAATATTTGTGTGATGCGTCTGAGGTTTTTATTTCTATTTCGCAATGTGCTGTAGGTTAAAACTGTTATAATTTTGTGCTTTTGTATGCTAGAGTATGTGAAAAGTTGCATTTTATTAATATTGAGCAATATTTCAAAAACAGTTTCACGGTCGATCATACTTCATAATTTTGGGGATTTAACCACTTAGTTAAAAATGTTTCTTCATCTAAGAGTGTAGGCTCAAGACGCTAAAAATCAGGTTTCAATACCTTTGGTTGGCAGAGTACAGATAGCCCATAGTGTGGCTTTGTGTTTAACAACAGCCAAACCAAACCAAACTTCTATCATCATTACGTTTTTACCAAAAACCAAATCACCACTTGATTCTTCATTACAGTCAAGCATGACATGTTTTTTTACACTCAACTTGTTATCACTCATTAGATTTGCATGTTCACACTCGAGTTAGAAGTGATCTAGTGGTAGATCTTATGTACCTAGAATCACAACCAGGACAACATGAGATATTTTTGTACGGGAAACTTCACTTTAAGTTTAAAAACATTTTGCTGTCAACTATTTAGGCTTGAAAATAACACGCAGGTCTATTTGAGGATAGGTCTTACGAAAAATGCTCCCCAGTGGCACAACGGTATGTCTGCGGACTTACAACGCTAGGAACCGGGTTTCGATAACCGTGGTGGGCAGAGCACAGATAGTCCTTGTGTAACTTTGTGCATAATTAAACACAAACAAACAAATCTTACGAAAAACATTAAAGTAACTGTTTTCTAATTTAAAATATGAGTTTGTGAATGTTTTAAAATTATCGATGTAAATAGTATTGTTGCCATTCACTGGAAAACATTTTTTTTTTTAGTGTTTAAGAACTCTTTGCTCTAGTTTAATATTATTAATAATGCTAGTTTGAATTTGTTCGAAAATCATTGGTTTCTAGAGTATAAGTTAAGTTTCCAAGATGAGGAGACGTTTATAGGACATTGTCCTATATGTATGGAAGTTATCTTATCAATACAATAACATGCTTTGTTATCGTATTTGATATTTCACTACACTACTGGTATTTTCAGAGATAACATTATATTTTTCGGATGTAAATCCGTTGTGAAGATGAAAGAATGGTGGTTATACTCATCATGTGAGAAGAAATATTATGTTTAATTATTATCATAGATCCTCTTCAGAACTATCAAGTCATGAAATGAAAATGTTATGATTGCACATTATACTGTTCACGGTTGTGAAAACTAATTAAAAGGTTTTAATTTCTGTTGTTACTACTATAGTGAATATTTAATCTTTTTTTATTCTTTCAATTGTCATGTATCTTTAAATCAAGACTAATTTATGATCACACTTCACAAAGATGGCACTAATAAAATTACCAAATCGACACTTATCTAAAAGCTTTGTAAACGTATCTTAATTCCGTGATTTAATTGATATAAAATTTTATAAACGTGTCACATGAAACAGAAAAATCATATGAATTTATAAATTCAAAATACAAGACAACAACGAAACTGAACATTTGGAAATTTCTGATTTTAATTCGTTTATTTCAGAACTTTTACGACACAATTATTATTATGTGAATATGTAATTTACACATTGGTGAATTAATGACCTTTATAGATTTATTTCAAATATTTTACATTCACAGGAAGCAATAATACCACAGATATGAATCGATATGGAGAAGTAATATCAGCCAGAGTGTTAAACGCAGTTTATAAAATATACAAACATTGACTCAATTTATTTCTATAATATAAATTAATTCGCTTTTCAAAACTTTACACAGAGAGTTAAGTTAGTTAAAGCTAAGTTACTGCCTTGTCTTTACAAGTCATATAGGAATGGTGCTTTCGGTTTCAAGTGGCACAAGCTGTTGAGAAAGGTGACCCATTCCCCTTGCCATTCTATCGCAGGTTAAACTCAAGCTAACAGCTGGCACCCATAATACAACTGTGTAGACTTTAATAAGTGGGATAAAGTATCTCGCTTAAGGACACAACAGCATGACGCTGGCCAACCATCTGACTACGAGTACAAAGCGTGAAGGCATTAAGCCACCTGCCCCTATACAGAGAGTTAGGTATTATCTAAATGCTCATCTACTTCGAACAAAATAAAACATGTTTGTCTGATGTGTCATTTTACGTTTCTTTATCCATCTTTTATAATTCTCTGACACAAGGATTTTTTCAATTGTGAAACGACCGAACCTGCCCTTTAGTTTCTCATCACCTCTTGAAGCTGTTTGGCTTCTGGGATCTATCTTGAATTCTCTGACACGAGGATTTTTTCAATTGTAAAACGACCGAACCTGCCCTTTAGTTTCTCATCACCTCTTGAAGCTGTTTGGCTTCTGGGATCTATCTTGAGAACAACAATTTCACACTTTTCCTCTTTTGCTATTAGTACTTTATTGAAATAGGCAACCCTGTACCTGTTCTGTAGTTTGTAAACTATTTTTCAGTCACTTCGTAAAAGAATAAAGTAAAATTCGATGCCATCCGAGTTTGTCATGTAAAACAGTATAGAAAAGTTATACACTGGAGGTTGTTTTAAACTTATCTCTAAATTGAAGAGATAGATTCACCATAATCCTTCATTGAGTGCAGATGGAAAACTCTAGGGTTAACAGTCAATGTATTAAGAAGCCTAAAAACAATACTTCAGTATGTATAGTATCAGCTAAACTCAATGTTTGATTTCAGCTCTTGAGCTTCACGAACTTCAAGTACAAGAAGCTATGAAGCAAAGTTTCGATGAATTCCGAGGGAATGTGTTTACTTGTCTAAGGATTTGTATGTAAGTAACTTCTTCCTGTAACTCATTGATACGTATTCAAACCATCATTAATTCACGCAAATTCAACACTTCAATCAGTTTTATATTCAGTGAGTGAATTCCAATGCGAGTTTTCTAAGAATTTTTATGTTTTTCTAATTTCAAAAATTATTTGCCTAAATTATGCTTTATGTGATGTAAACAACTTGAAAAACATTCTTAGTTAAACAGCTTACAAATATAACCATAATCAAGAGTAATATAAAAAGTTTGGTTTGTGTTTTCAATAAGTTATATATTAATGTTTAAACGGTGTCGTTCGATATCAGTAGCTAGAAACCAGAAGATATTAATAGGTACACCCAGGATCGAATCCCAGCTACTATTAACACAGAAATAGTCGATCTCAGGGTTTCTCTGAAGACGGCAGTAGATTAGCAGCTGAAAAGTTGGACAAAAGTTAGTTAACGATTAGCATCTAGTTATAAAAAAGTTACTAATTGATAATTAAACTTAGGTAGTCTTATAGGTTATTAGCCATGCCAACTATTGTTTTACCACATTTGCTGTATGCCTTGGATCATTGTAATGCTGAAATATAAATCCCTACCCTACAGGCCTTGTTTTTGAGGAAATGGTAAGATAAATAAGAATGTGCTTATACCTGTTAGCAGTTAGAGTGCCATCAGTTTTGTGTAAATCTCCAACACTAAGATGCAGCTCACACTTGTACTAGCCCATCAGTATGTTTCACGGTTCATATTGTATGTTGATACCGTTCTCCCTTCTGCCACCAAACAAACTGTCGTTGATTTTTTGCCAAACAGTTTGAACTTTTTTAAATCTGTAAAGCACGTCCTCCTCCAGCTATGCTCATTCCATTGTTTGAAATCTGATGCACATTTTAGTCTTTTGGTTTGCTTGTCAGTACTTAGCGGTAGTTTTTGTGTAGCTACATGTCCACTGAAGCTGCACACCTGTAGTTACAACTTATTGCTGGAAAGATCTCTGTAGCACGTAAAGAGCATACCCTGAATTATATAACATAACTTTTTTAATTTAGGTTTTTTACCTTGATCATTCTTATTATAAACAGCAATAGTGTCATGTATCCTTTTCGGGGTTTCCATACAGCTATTACTGAAGTATTAAATTTCGCATCAATTTGCCGCATAGAGTAGATTTCATCATGTTTGTTTGGTGACATTTCCTTTCTGGGAGCCATGGGTGCATTTACCGAAGTACTGCAATGAATAATATGGATGCCTGTACATTCGTAGTTATCATGCTGGTGTGGCACTATCTGATGGGTTGGATGACAGCCAATCACAGTGTAAATTATCAACATGTGATTACACTCCGGTGCAGTTCATTCCCACACATTATTAGAGGTAGAAATCCCATAATATTTGATTTTATATCCATTTTGTTCACTATTTTTATAATTATATATAATACAACGTATTATATTTTGCTACAGAAATAGAAGCCTTTTACTAATCTGCAATGAGGTACTTCTTGTAATAATTCAATATCTATGTGTATGCGCTGGAGACCTTGTATTTTCTCAACGTTTCGTTTATTTTAAATGAATGTATTTTTATTTATTACAAACCAAGGATTTCATCATAATAGTTGTTGGTTATTAAACTTTCGCAAGAAATGAAAAGTGAGTTTAAATGTTTCTTCGTTTATAAGACTTATGATGAGATAAGTGGTCATTGTCTGGTTAGGGCGCTTGACTTGCAATTAGAGTTAGCCGCATGGTTAGCCGTCTAGGTCCACCACCCGCGTGTAAAAGTTTTTGGTTTACAAAATTGCTGGCCGACTTCAAACTGGTTTGGATTAAGGTCATCACGGAGAAGAAGATTGTGAGATAAGTGTTAAATAAGCCAATTGAACATAGAGCAAAATCGTATCGCATTATTTTATACATTAGTTCTGAGAAAGAGATATACATTTTGTTCTCGAGTAACAAAGGGTTTTGTTCACCTCATAAATGAGGAGATAACAGAATTTTAAATAAGAGCTCGAATAGGTTTTTACAAATTTGCAGAAAAACTATAGGATACTTCACCATGATACTTTCTACCCAAATTTTACATTTTAATTATCAAAATAATCAAACATTATCAGTTATTTTATCGTAACTTTTTATCAATTTTCCTGATGGCATAAATTAAACTACAACATGTTATGTGTATACATATTGTGAAGATCGATATTCACATAAAATTGTAAAGTAATCACTTTGTTTATTTTGTTCTTAAGCCCAAAGCTATAGAATGGGTTATTTGTGCTTAGCCCATAGCGAGTATCGAAACCCCGAGTTTTAGAGTTATAAGCCCTTAAACTGCAGATAGATCAAAATTAAACTAAGAAAGATAACTTACACCATGATGATAGATCTCGTCTTTCACGTAGTTCGTAACTAGAAGTTAAAAATGAAAATCTACGAAAGACACAAACAAACATGGTGAATGTGTAATATTGGATAGCGGTGGAAAAGCTGAATAAGTAGGTTAATAAAACATTTTGTACCTAGTTAACTTACTAATTATATTGGAGTTAATGGTTTATAAACTGCATCTGCTTGGGTTCTGGAGGTGGATGTCGTTTCGATCTTTTCATCAACACTGATACAAAAATGTTAGGTTTTTCTAGGCTCTAGGTAGATGCAGTCCGGAGAAGATTAAAAATTAGTACTAGCTTCTCTACAGAGTCATATTTAAACACTAGACACTCGATCATTTTAAACACTAGTTACACTATTTTCAAGTTTTCAATGCCAATGAGAAACGTTAGTCACATGATTTTCAAGTTTCAGTATCAATGATAAACTCAATATAAATGTATGGAAATAAACTAATATATGAAATTTGATTTCAATTTTAAACAAACATCATGAGCCTCAATCTCCCTTATCCCAGTGCAATCATCAGAAAGTTTCGAATGTATTGGAACCAGTTTATAAACCAACCTATATTTCGTATCTGTATGCGGCAAAACCTAAACTAATAATGTTGTTTCTGAACTGTTATCTTTCTTCAAGTTTCAGGTCTCCAACTGGCTCAGCGGCAGGTCTGAAGGCTAAGAACACTAAAAACCGGGTTTCGATACCCGTTTTGGGCACAAAACAGATAGCCCATTGAGTAGCTTAACAGCAAACAAACAAACAAATTCAAATTTCAGATAAGAAGTTACACTTGAGTATTAGATTCGCTCTCTAGCATATGAAATGTACTTTAAATTTATGATACTAGTGTTACGACAGCGGAAGTCATGTGACGCTAGTAACACGTCATGAGCTT
>NW_013666520.1:322224-323340 GCF_000517525.1 Limulus polyphemus
TTTAAGTTATAGCGTGACTGTGGAAATTAAGTGAATTTCAAAGTTGTATTGAGAAAGAATGAATTAGTTTTATTTAAGAAAGGACTTGTATCGCTAAAGTTTCTTCGGAAATAATTTTTACGGAAAATTAACAAATGAACAGAGACGTAAAACTACTTTATTAGGAACAGAACAAATTTCCAGCCAATGAGAAACTAGAATGAACTTCATTGACTTTCTGTGATATATATTACACATCGATCAGGTATCTTATGTATTGATATGTATCAATATTCATTGATTTTCTAAGATATTTTATTTCCGAAGTCTTCTGAGATATCCTGAAACTACTTTTTCATTAAACAAAATGTACAAAGTCTGAAAGGTTTTGATTTTGTAACTTAAATCGTAAAGCTATATAAGTGAAATATACGTTCGCAATGGATTCAAGTTGTTTAACTTTGAGGTTTTTGTTGAGACTGTACAGCTTGTTGCAACTTGACGTGATGCACGAGGTTTATTCATCTTACTTTCTCTCTCTCTCTCTTCTATCTGTAAATTTCAGAATCATTCACCGGCTCTTACACTTGATTCTTGCAAACTACGACCTGCAAAATTTAAGTATTTCCCTGGAAAACCGGATCCAGTTTCTACTTCGAGAAAAACTGTTGGTGAGTAAGAAAAGTAGCTATGTCGTTTAATTCAAGATACGCCATAAAACAGACTATAAGAAAAGTTTCTTTGTTTTAGAGCAAAGCCACGTTAGGCTATCTGCTGTGTATACCGCGGGGAATCGAACCCCGGATTTTAGTGTTGTAAATCTTTAGACTTACCGTTGTGTCATCGGAGGACCTATAAGGAAAGAAGATGCATCAACGTAAGATCTAAGGCCACTATCACACATTAATGTATTTACATTAGAACTAAGAATTATTTATTTCAAAGAAAAGTAGAAATAAGGCTATTTTAACGTGTTTTTTTTGTTTTGTTCTTTTGTTAGTGTTTAAAATTTTTTTATTGAGGGTTTTAACAGAAGCCCCCCCCCTACCCCGGTAGCTCAGCGATAAGTTTGAGAAATTATAACGTTAAAATTCGGGTTTCAATATCATCGATGGGGAGAGCACAGATAGTCCATTT
>NW_013666520.1:324241-335549 GCF_000517525.1 Limulus polyphemus
TATTATCTATATTACTAACATTGTCTTATTTAAGTACTTCACACATTACAGTGATTTTTCTAATTCTCAGGTTTGATCAACTGAATGGCAGCTGGCGAGAGAAGTAAAATATAAAAATTTAATATCTGTTTATCTATTTTGTTATTGTTAATTTGTTATGTTACTTTGCATGTAATGTTATTGATAAATGAATTGAAGTCAACACGTAGTACTCAATACTAATCTTCCTTTATTGAATCATTAATCTTTAGCAAAAAATACTTTATTATAAATTCTGATTTTGTCTGTTCAAAAGACTTATAATGTTTACTGAAAGCTTGCCAAATTTCGTGAAGATACATAAATCGTATCGAACGATGTATCGATACAATCGTATCACGTCTTCACGATACGATACTGGTGTCGTATCGCTATATCGCCACACCTTTACCACTTACGGATCTGAACCCTTTATAAGGAATTGTTTTCGTTTCGATTTGTTAATTAAATATCATTCGAGATTAGAATGCAGTAGAAAATATCAACAAACCACTCGTATATTATTAGGTTTCTCAGCATGTTGCCACTTGCACTTTGAACAAAAGTAAGGCAAGTCTTGAATAGTTTATTAACATTTTCTGAAATTAGATATACGTTCGAAGACCAGTAAAGCATCAAGTAAAGGTAATGAAAGGTACTTACGTTCTATAAAAATTAACCAGACCTAAAAGATTAATCGGAAAGTAATGAAAATATCTTATATTTTATCTGGCACAATTGTTTAGACTTTCTCAATTCTCAATAAAATACTTTAATTTTTAAAATGAAAACACCGTTCTCTTTATCGGATTTTAAAATAATATTGTGTTTGAGAGAGTTTATAAAGTAATTTGTTTTTTAAACAAATAACGAGCTAATTTTAGGTTTTAGAAAATGAAACTAGAAAGAGATGAACGATGTACTTTGTTTCTAATGATGTATTTTGGTGGGTTTCATGACTTACAACGCTAAAATCCTTAGTTCAATTCCCCGCAGTTTAAAAAGAGTAGGTGAGTCATTGTGAAGCTTTGCGCTAAGCAAATAAATTAATCTAATTATACCAAATGTCCTGCCATCTGTTGAGTAGTTTGATAACACTTTTAATTGCTGTAAAAAAAGCTCGAAACTTGTAAAATAAAACCGTAGTGGAAGCTCATCATTGCAGATTGCAAGATCCTGTACACTAGTAACGATGTAAGATATTTTCCATAACTATCAATCCACTTCATCTGAAGATGTAGAAATTATTTGAATCAAAAAACGTGGTCTAATGTGTCATTGTGTTGATGTGTATTATAATGATTTACATTAATGTGTGCTTTAGAGCTGTAGACAGAGTCACTAGCGTAAGCTAGAGGGCGATCTTTATTCAAATATTTATTTAAATATATGTTTATTTATATTTTATATAGTTTACTTATATATCTGGGTATAAGTTTATAATTCTTATTCTCAGACGTGTAAATTTACCGTGGCAAAGTATTAAAACTGAACAACTAAATTTGCATTGTGATATATTGTGATTTAGTTGTTTTTGAAATATTCTAGGTCCTTTTTATTACGATAATATTTCAGAGATTATTGTTTTATTGTGGCAAATATTAAAATGTAAAATAGCGTTTCTTGTTGCTTGGTTTCGTGATATCTTAGACAGTCGTTATCTTAATTATTATTTCTTTTTTATGTGGTGATATAACTGAAAGTCTAATCTGAAAAAGTTTAAGTTAAAATCTGTTTCGGGATAAATAAAAACAACAATGAGCAACAACAAAAAAAATAAAGTTTATGTCGTATACCTTAAGATCAAAATGAAAAACTGAATTCTGATGTAATTACAACATCCACCTAGAGGGGCCCTAAATTTTCATAAGTTTTATTGTAGTTAAGCGCAAAGTTACACAATGGCCTATCTGTGCTCTGCTCACCACGGGTATTGAAACCCAGTTTCTAGCGTTGTAAGTCCGAAGACATACCGCTGCGCCACTGGGGGGGGGGGTCCATCTGTTTGAGTTTAAGAAGTGTTATCGTGGAGCGAAATGTACGTCATCATAAAGCATAAGATTTTAGGCCTTGTGTCGTCAAGCCTGTTTCGAGTGTCTTAGGATAACTAAAATTGCAAAACTGAGAGGTAGTAAGTATTATTAAAATCTGATCAAAATTCTTATCTAATTCATCCGAGTAGAAGACCTGGAAATAAAGAAAACTCATGGTTTTATGTTTACTATTTCAAAGATGCAAATATTTAAAACTATTCACATATAAGCTTATTTTCTGGTCACTGCACGTGCTTCATAAATCAAAACACGAGCTTTTTTCTCGTATATTTTTTTTTTAGGTTTTTCCTTATTTGTATTAAACCTTAAAAATATATTTTATAGAAGTGGATAAACACTCACATTTTCTTAACCAATTTTCAACACGTTTCTTATTTCAGAACTTCAAGTAGCTAAAGAGGTGATCCATCACTTGGAACGACAGAAGGAAAGAGTTGACAAGAAAAGATTGGATGAGGAATTTGGATAAAGTTCATTTAATAAAAGTTCTTCACAATGTGGGAAAACAACTACGGATGATAACCCTTAGCTGATACAGCGCAACTAATGCTGTTTTTTTCAGCTATTTGAAAATGATATTGGAGAAGAGCTACAAATGCGTATCATGTTGTTAATTAAAAGTTAATTGTTGTATAATATAAAAAGTTTTTTCTTCTGAGGGCTGTTTATCAAATATATTTTTGAATTTGTATAGTGGATATCAGGAACAATACCATATAAGGGATATGTTCTTGAGATGTAATAAGTTTACAGATGATTTGGGGCAAATTATAATACTTTGAATCTTTGGAGCGTGGATATTGAACCAATAGCAATTCGATATATAGTTGTACCATAGAAAAAATGTCCTCAGGTGGGATAGCGGTTAGTCTATGGACTTACAACGCTAATATCTGGGGTTTGATTCCCCGTGGTAGCTATAGCACGTAGCCCAATGTGGCCTTGCTCTAAAAACAATACAAACAAACAAACAAGCCATAGAAAAAGAACGTTTTATTTTGTGATTCTGTTATATTACATCACCTAGTAACAATGAACTTTCACTATCCTTAGCTGAAAGTTTTTTTTAGTTTCACTGTTTATAAATTACTGCATGATATACGATACCAAAAATTTCGCATCAAAGCGTCTAACAGTTAATAGATAGCCCATTTTGTAGTTTTTTGTTTAGGAACAAATAACAGCAACCATGTCGTCGGAACTTTAGATTAAGCGATAAGCTAATTATTGGACTGGACGATTTTACTAACACAAACGAACAAATGATATGAAAGAATCGAAAAAGTCCACAATTTTTGGCAATTTTATTCGAATGTTTGCACTTCAGTATTTTAGTTGATTACATCACCACTTGGTGTTGGTGAATGTAGTACGTAAATCCCTGTCTTCGTGTAAAATAAAGTCTTGAATTGCTTAATACTACTTAACAAACATCCGAGGACAAAATTTCTTCAGCTGTATAAAAATTATCTAAAGGCAGTCCAATAAACACGTTTTAGCTGCCTACCACGTGGTACTAAAGTAAAACCTTAATAAGTAAGTTTCAGTACTACCGTTGGTAAATTTTGACGTTTGCCTCAAAATATTGGCTACAAATATCTATATAAAAGTTAATACTTTCCACGAGAAAGGACTAATATTGCCATATGTCAGACTGATGTAAGTAACATAAAATCTAACTATATATATCAGTTGTGAAAATGTGTTCGTTTTGTTGCAGGATTATCTTAAATTAAACGAAACAAAATCACTTACTCTACTATATTTCCTGCAGTTACCGGATTTTTTATCATTTGAGGTAATATCCATGCAATAAAGTGTGAAACGTGTAATATTTATTTATAGACTTTCCTAGCAGTGACTAAAATTACCTCAACTGAAATGTTAATTGACATTTTTTGCACTTTTAAATCTCCCTTTTATATAAAGCTATACAAGCCTTTTAAAGACATGATCTGAATAAGGTAAAATGTGCGTTGAAACGTCATCTTACAGCAAGTACACATAAAAAACAACAAAAAACTTAACCATCTTCAAGAAATACGATTACTTGCTTTTATATGTTTTTACTTTTCTAGAGCCATTAAGTTCTAGACAGAGTGTGCAATGAAAGAAAGACATTCTAAAACAAAGCAGGAAATCAATCAAATATTGCGAAGAATATTGTTGAATATTAACAATGTCTGTTGGAGTTTTTACTAATGTTGTATGTCACCTATCCAAGATACGAATACGTGAAAATATGTATGCACAATGTTTTCATTTCAACACCTTCTTTATTACTATTGTATATACGAAGAATCGAATGTATCTCAGATCTAGTAAACACAATCTCTCGGCTCTACATCCTAGGTTTGTGTTGATCAGGTTATTGTACTGGTATATGGCACGAAATATATTAACACTGCCAATCTCTTTAGACATTCTGGAGTTTAATTATGATTTTAATTATGGAGCTTTTTTACTTGATTTAAATCTCTTGAAATATATTTTTCTCCACTTTCCTTCTGCTGCATATAGTTATTGATAAGTAATAACAGGAATTTTCACTCTGTATTCAGAACAATGGATTTCCTTCGTTGAATAAAATTGGTTTAAAAATACATTATTGTTAATCTTTAGGCATGATTATAAACTTTCACTAACACGATTCTTTTAAATAAAGAGTGTTTATGATAATCTGTGATTAATTCCTAAGGTTTACTTATATAAATAAACCTTAATCATCTTGTATGCCTATCAAAAATTTAATGTGATTGAATAAGTCTTTTGTTTGTGTATGTCATCTAGCTCGTTATTTTCATGATTGTGTGTCACCAAATTGTAACCTTAAATGTAACATTCCGTTCTCAGTGTTAGCGTGCTCGTATTGTGAATCTGAGAATTCATAACTCTTGACTCGTTGTCACAAAAACACGTTCCGCATTTTAGGACCGTAGGTGCGCTATACGAATAATGGTCAAATCCCGCTATTCGATCAGACAAGAGCTGGTGGTGGGTATTATTATCTAGATACTTTTCCAATAGTCTATCAGTTCAAAATTATGGGGGTTATGCTCAGATAACCTTTGTGTGACTTTGCGCGAAATTCTGAAACAAATAAATACTTCAAATTTAAAATTTCCTTTAGTTCTTATCAACATCTACATCTTGTATAAGTATTTATAAATTAAGTTACTGAACATCTTTCCATAATAAATATACAGAATTCTCAGAATGGTGAAAATACAAAGCCTCTGTATTTCAAACTGTCAAATAAACTTTTTTTTTTTTTTTTTGTAGATCGGATCTAAAGGTCCTTCTTTGTTCAGCGCTATCTATCGATAGGAAGAATGTTTACATTTTAATTTTTATTGGAGTCGACAAACAGTGAAATTATAATTATGATAATAGAAGGTATATAGCCTTTAGAACAAACATTTATTTGAACTTGATATACATAGTTATATGTTTTCATGAATACCAATTATAATTATAGATATACTATAAACATTCAACCTCCTGAATTAGACCATCAAAGGTTTGTAGTACTAGGTAATTATCTGACTTGTTATAGTCTGACATTAATTAGTTTAATAAGCTTGCCATTCATCATCAATATAGTAACATGTGTACACCGAAACAGAAGGTTTGCTAGTCCTTTCTCTTAAAGTAAACTTTTACTATTATACTATATTAATACACTTTTCTGCGACAAGTTACTGTAAAAGTAACAGGGAGAGAATACTCCCGGGTCATTTTGGGAAAAAGTAATCTATGATACTCAAAGCAGTTATTTGTCTAGACCTTCTGTTTAATTGTATGTATTATTTCCTATTCCCTAATATTCAAGCGGGTGTCTTGGGATGGTATCAAAACGTGTGTCTTTATCTACGTATATGAGCCAAAGACCAACCATTAGGCAATGACCCAATAAATCAGGCAAGATACAACAAAAGAAATACAAACAGAAACCAAATAAATTTGTCTGTGCATGGTATACTGAATCATTTAGTGAATTTTAGTAAACTTTCTATTGGCGATTGTTTTGTGTATTTTGTTTACGTGTTTTTTTTTTTTCTAAAAACAAATATCGAAACTTTTAAAATAAAGACACACGTTTTTATTAAATGGACACGAGACGCAAAAACTTGACAGAGAATCCCCCTAGTTTGGCCTAAAATGTCAGATATTAACATACTTAAGGGCTACCTACAGGGCTTAACCCTCAAAGTAACAACTTGTTTACATATCTTTTATATCGGTGAGGTCCACATGCTGCATCATATTGAGTAATTTTATGTTTTCTGTTTGTCAATTACACCTAGTAAATAACTGACCACAAACTGTGCAAAATAACTAATTTTCTATGTAAACTACATCGAATATCCTAGCAGTAATTAGTGAGATTAATTACAATTTGAATAATAAATTTGTTTGTATTTTTTTGTGTGACTCATAGCTTATTGGAGATTCTGTGACAAAGTCATGAACCCATAAGCCATTTAAAGCTAGGGTTGGAAACTGGCTCAGCTGAATCATACTTTGTACAACCTCAAAGCTGTAAGCTAAGCCTAATAATAAAATATTTAATTTTTTTAAAAACAAAAACAAAATGTAATTAAAACAACAAAAACAGGAGGCAGAACCACATTGCGATTTATTTTTGGTAAGGTCAGTCGAGATAGTTAACTTTTAAATTTTCATAAAACAAAACACCACTTGACTTTTTCAAGGAGTTAATAAAACACTGATATAACCATTATAGTTAATAAAACACTGATATAACCATTATAGTTAATAAAACACTGAGATATTCCACTATAGTTAAAAACACTGAGATAATTCCTTCAGTAATTAATAGAACACTGAGATAATCCAACCAATAGTTATTAAAACACTGAGATAACCCATCCAATAGCTATTGAAACACTGAGATAATCCATTCAATAGTTAACCAAACACTGGGATAATCCATTCAATAGTTAACAAAATACTGGGATAATCCATTCAATACTTATTAAGACACTGAGATAATCCATTCAATAGTTAATAAAACACTGGTATAATCCATTCAATAGTTATTCAGACACTGAGATAACCCATTCAATAGCTAATGAAACATTGAGATAATCCATTCAATAGTTAATAAAACACTGGGATAATCCATTTCAATAGTTATTAAGACACTGAGATAATCCATTCAATAGCTAATGAAACACTGAGATAATCCATTCAATAGTTAATAAAACACTGAGATAATTCATTCAGTAGATAATAAAACACTGAAATAATACATTATGGCTAAAAAACACTGAAATAATCCATTCAGTAGTTAATAAAACACTGAGAAAATCCATTCAATAGTTAATAAAACATTGATATATCCGCTATAGTTAATAAAACACTGAGATAATCCATTCAATAGTTATTAAAATACTGAGATAATCCATTCAGTAGATAATAAAACATTGAGATAATTCATTCAATAGTTATTAAAATACTGAGATAATCCATCCAATAGTTATTAAAACATTGAGATAATTCATTCAGTAGATAATAAAACACTGAGATAATCCATTCAGTAGTTAATAAAACACTGGTTGGTTGGTTGGTGTTTTATGGTGCAAAGCAACTAGACTATCTGCGCCAAACGACCGGTAAAAACAGTAAAAATAAATTGTAGTAAAATGTAAAAATAAATTGAGTTAAAACCAAAATATGTCCAAATAACAGATAAACGAATTAAATAAAATTTAAAAGACCAACTGTTCTTAAAAATGAAAAATACAATGAAGTTGGACAGTGTCACCACCGCTAATGATACGGTTCAATGTCAGGGGTAAACACTAACAAAACACGTGTCTAAAATGATGCCGCCGCTCACGGTTGTTACAACAGTAAAATGTGGATAATTGTGGAAAAGTTTGTTATGACGTTGCTCACCCCAAGTCCATTGCCAACTGTCGCGAAGCCGCGTCTTGAATATAGGACTGTAGTTCATGTGGCGGACAGGCACGGCCGTGAAGGCGCCAGACGGACTTAGCTGCGATGTCAATGAGCTCGTTCCCGCGAATACCGACGTGGCCAGGTATCCAGAAAAACTGGATGGAAACAGAAGATAGAGAAAAATGGGCCAGTCGTTGTTGAATATCAACGAGAACAGGGTGAGAACTAACGTTAAACGATTCCAAGGCCAGTAGAGAGCTAAGAGAATCAGTGTAAATAGTACAATCGCTGTACTCCATAGCTTCTACATGATCCAGGGCAAGAGAAATAACATACAACTCGGCAGTGAACTGTACAGGGGATCCTGCGAGCAACTACAGAGCGGTGGCAAACCAAGCCAGAGCAGACAGAGTCACCCGATTTCGAACCACCTGTGTAAATAGGAAGAGATAATGTCTCGAAAGATGTTCAGCAAAAAGAAGAGGGTATTTCCAGTCGAGAGTATCTGCCTTCCACAGATGACTCAAGGAAAGGTCACAGGAAGGGATAGTAATAAGCCATGGTGGAATGGGCTAATCATCAGGGACAGCAACGGCATCCAATGCCAGACCAAATTCAGCCAGTTGTGCCTGTACACGAAGGCCAAAAGGAAGAATTGCAGACTGCCTGTTCTGAAAGAGCATGGCCTACCGAGGAACAAAGACACAATCCCAGGTGGGATGCTGTAGTAAGGATCGAAGCTTGGTAGCATATTGTAGAGAAAGGTGCAAATGACGGAGGTGAAGAGGGGGTTTGTGGGACTCATTGTACAAACTCTGGACTGAAGAAGCGTGAAAAGCCCTGGTGCAGAGCTGAAGCCCCAGATAGTGAACAGGGTCCAGCATCTTCAAGGCCGAGGTCCTGGCAGAACCATAGACCAAAGACCCTTAGTTCAGTTTGGATCAGATCAGGTCATGATAGATCATGAGCATAAAACATCGATCCAGTCCCCAAGAGGTGAAAGAGAGGACATGGAGGATGTTCAGTGCCCTTGTAAACTTGACACATAGCTGTTTGATGTGTGAAATGAAAGTAAGGTTATGGTCACAGATAAGGACCAAGAACTTTGCCTCAGGGACCACATGAATAACATCGCCGAGACGGAGCTCGGGATCGGGGTGTAGACCTCGTAGGTGGCAAAAATGCATGCAAACGGTTTTGGAGAAGGAAAACGTAAAATCGTTGACAGTGGTCCACTTGAACAAGCGATTGAGGGCAGCCTGAAGCTGCCGCTCAATAAACCTCATGTTCGACAACAGACATGAGATGTGGAAGTCGTCGACATCGAGCCCATTTGCAACAGTAGGAGGAAGGTGTGTAGTGACATCATTTATTTTGACACTGAATAGTGTGACACTCAAGACACAGCCCTGAGAGACTCCAAGTTCCAGTGGAAAAGAACGGGAAAGAGTCGAACCTACACGGACTTGGAATCGCTTGTCCAGTAAAAAGTTCTGAATAAAAATGGATAAATAGCCATATAACCCATAAAAGTGGAAGTCTTGCAAAATGCCATACCCTCACGTAGTGTCATAAGCCTTCTCAAGATCAAAAAATATGGAAGCAAGATGTTCTCACTTGAGGAAGGCTTCCCTGATCGATGTTTCAATTCAAATCAGATGGTTCATGGTGGAGCACTGTAAAGAGAACCCACACTGGGTGTGCGAGAGGAGCTTGTTGGATTCGAGGAACCAAACAAGACGAGCATTAACTATTCTCTCTAAGACCTTACAGAGACAGCTAGTCAAAGCAATGGGATGATAATTAGAAGGAATTTTGGGATCTTTCCCAGGTTTAGAGAAAGGGAAGAAAATAGCCTGGTGTGAAGCATCAGAAAAAACATGCTCCTGCCAGATCCGGTTAAAAATAACCAGAAGAATAGCAAGACAGGCAGGAGAGAGATGATGCAGCATCTCATAATGAGCATCATCATTTCCAACCAATGTACTGCCAGATCGATGAAGAGCAAGTATGAGTTCCACCAGAGTAAAGGGGCGATTATAGTCATAAAGACGATCAGCCTTATAGGAAAGAGGCGATCACTCTGCCCGAGACTTGATGGCCAAGAAGGCAGGGGAAGAAACAGAAGAGCTAGATGAACGAGAAAAGCTGTGGCCGAGAGCATCAGCAATGCTCTGGACATCAGCAACTACCTGGCCATTGGAGAGCAAGATGGAAAGGGGATGGGAAGCATACCTCCCAGTGACTTTCCGAATCTTGTGGAACTGGTGGTACAAGAGATGCTAGGAGTGAACTTAATCCAAGACTCCATTTGGCTTTGACGTTGAACCTGCCGAGCATGGGCACGGGCCCACTAATAAACATGGGTACCAGCGGAAGGTATCTCAGGCCCGTTTTTGAGCCTTCTGTGCTTCCTGGCAGACAGGACTCCACCATGGACGAGGACACCATGGAAAACGTGTCGAGGTCCTAGGAATAAAGTGAGCAGCTGCCTGAATGATACAGTTACTGATACCACACAGCCGTCTATTGATGGCAGACAGACAATGACAGGATCAAGTTTGGAGAGAGCAGTGAAAGAGAGCCACTTAGCCTGATCTAACTTCAACCATGGTACTCCGGTTGGGTGGCAACAACCACAGCCAACCTCCCTCAAAACAATACGAAAATTATCACTGCCCTGTGGTTCATTGTCAACCATCCAAGAAAAGTGGAACAAAAGTGAAGGGGAGCAGATCAATAAATCAATGGCATTGAAAGACTGACTAGGTGAATGAAAATAACTATAAGAAACAGTATTGAAGAGAGAAATGTTGTGATCCAAGAGCATACACTGTACAGAACGACCCCTCTCATCAGTATCAGCACTACTCCAGAAGGGGCTGTGTCCATTAAAGTCTCCCAGGATTAAAAAGGGAGATGGCAACTGGTCAACGAGAGCTTCAAGGTAGGATTGATCATAAGTCTCTCCAGGAGACAGATAGAGAGAACAACAGTGAAGGCACGACCCAAGGAAACATGGATGGCTACAGCCTCCAAGGGTGTATCGAGTGACACAGATAAGGCGGGCACATGCTGGTCGACCAGCAATGCCACCCCTCCATGCACTCGTATATCACACAACCTGTCATTCTGGTACAAAGAAAACTGCTGAAAGGTGACTGTATTATCAGGTTTCAGAAATGTTTCCTGTAAGGAGAGACACACGGGATGATAGGAATCGATCAAGACCTTCATGTCATCGAGATTAGAACGAAAACATCGACAGTTCCACTGTATCAAAGTGGCCATTTTTATTTAGGTGGAGG
>NW_013666520.1:336225-352690 GCF_000517525.1 Limulus polyphemus
TGTCCTGCATCTCGGGGCCAAAGAAGGAATGGTGGGGATAGAGATTGGAGTAGACATAGACTGATCAACTCTGTTATCCATTGAGGGCAGAAGATCCCTCACATGACATGAAAAAGACTCAAATGGAGGCATGGAAAGGTCCGTCTGCACTCCCACCATAGCAGTAGAGAGTATCGCAGTGGCATATATCCGAGATGGAGTAGGGAACAATAGTTTCCGAGCCTCAGGGTAAGAAATGTTTTTAACATTCTTCAAATGCTGTACCTCCTTCTCCTCCACCCACTTAGAGCAAGATATATTGTAAGAGGGATGGGAACCACTACAATTAACACAGTGAGGGTCCAGTTCACACTCGTAGGCGTCGTGGTCCTTGCCACCATAACAAGCACACGTCACTGAATCATGACAAGATGCCTTCGATTGACCAAACCGCTGGCACTGGAAACACCAGAAGAGTTAGGAATATATGGCCGTACCTTACAGTTCAAATAACCTTCCTTGACAGCATCAGGTGGACACGGTGATGAAAACCTCAAAATGAGAACATCGGTAGGCAGCATTAGGTAGGCAGTAGTAAGTCCGTTTTTACGAGTGGAGATACGACACACCGCAGAAACTTCTTGGCTGGAGAAACCAGCGAGGATCTCTGACTCAAAGATGTTCTTCAAATCCCTCTCGACAATAACTCCTCGTGAGGAATTCAAAGTAGCATGGGGAGTAACCTCAATGGGTATATCCCCAATGGCCTTTAAATTCAAGAGGAGTTAACTGTGTTTTGGTGTTGATGTTTCCACCAAGATTTCCCCAGAACGTAGCTTCTTGACTGACTCTGGAGAGCCAGTAAGCCCATCTAATCCCTTTTGAATAAAAAAGGGAAACGTTTACCCTAAAGGTTTTTCCGACAAAGAATGCACGATAAGAAAACATGGTAAAGGTGAACAATGGAGTGGAGACTGCTTTTCAGAGTCTTCAAGGCATGGTCTTTTACCGATGAGTAGAGTTTTTGGTATTTTATTTTTATTAGAGTTTGGGGGATCCATTATATTGAGAGAAAGATTCAGTGCCCACTGACCTCACCCACCATGGAGTCCTACGAGGGGACGCACTACAATGTCAAACAAGGACACTGCAGCAACGCCAGGGTTTCGTGAGCAGCATACCCAAACACCAGCATCAGACACGATGTCCACAACACCCGTTGAGAACGCCCAAAACTGGTACTAGCCCTAGCCCAACGGGACCAGCCGATTGATCCTGGGTAGGGCACCCCAAGGGTCGCGGGTTCGAATCCCCGTCCCACCAAACATGCTCGCCCTTTCAGACGTGGTGGCGTTATAATGTTACGGTCAATCCCACTATTCGTTAGTAAAAGTTTAGCCCAAGAGTTGGCGGTGGTGGTTGGTGATGACTAGCTGCCTTCCCTCTAGTATTTTACTGCTAAATTAGAGACGGCTAGCGCAGATAGCCCTCGTGTAGCTTTGCGCGAAATTCAAAAGAAACAATTACAAGATAAAATTATTACTGATACTCACTGATTTGATCATTAAAAAGTTTGGATTTCCATGTATTAATACCATTCAGAGTTGTTACAGGAAATAATAAAAATGTATATATGTATATATATATATATAACCAGATAGTTTGAACCATTAGAAATAATAGAATAAAAAAGTATTAAATTGAGATGAAGGACCATCTTGCCGCTTAAATGATATATGGCATAACATATTGTAAATGTTGACCAGTTATTTATGTAAATAACTTTGAAATGTAATA
Source organism: Limulus polyphemus (assembly GCF_000517525.1). Classification (NCBI taxonomy): domain Eukaryota; kingdom Metazoa; phylum Arthropoda; class Merostomata; order Xiphosura; family Limulidae; genus Limulus; species Limulus polyphemus. Next base: position 338,002 of record NW_013666520.1, read on the forward strand.
CCACATAAAATGCAGAAAGTATGAATATTAAATTGTTTTGTAAGTAACTCCTTAATACGAAATGTTTTGAAACATGTAGAATAGTTTTAATAAACTTTTAATTTTGTAAATATGAAATGTTGCATTTTAATTATATATTTGATTTTAAAATTAACATAAATGTCGATCATTCACAATTCAAATAAACCGTTTCAGCATAAACATGAAAAGCTTGAAAGTATTAAATATTTGCTTTTAAAAATACCAGAGGGCGCGAAATGGTTTTGAGATAGAGTTTTGTGTGATACCACAAAGTATTCCCACTTTTTAAGTATATGTGCATTATAAGGGTAACAGTCAATCCGTTAGCAAGGATGATGGGTGGTAGGGTGTTGCTAACTGGCTACCTTCACTTTGGTCAATAGTTCAAAATCAGGAAAGACGGCATGTTTGTATTAGTAACATAATGGACTACCTTACGATGTGGTCTATATAGTTGTTATTTATATACAAAAAAGCACATTCTACAAAGGTTAACATTTTCATTGAAAGGCATACCTTAGATATTTTTGGTGAGATCGTTTATTTTTCAATACGCTGATGTTACTGGCAAAAGAAATATATATTCAAAGTAGCTCAAAAATAGCTTAACTATTTAGAATTTGATTAGAAAATGGATGTTTATAGCGCATTAACACCAGAGAACTCTTTGGAAAAAAATTATAAAATCTTTAGGCGATTTGTTTTTGTAAAATAATGGATATTTTGTATTACTCATGAGCGATGAACTTTCTGACAGAAGAACAGAATAATATTGAAAGTAGTATGTGTTTCGCCAAAATACATAAATGAGCTTTGAGGAAATAATCAGGTTTTACAGAGAGTAATGCCAAAACTGGAGGTGGTCAAACTTTATACCAAAAACACAAAGAACAATTAATTAATTAATGATAAATTTTGATCAAACAATGGAGTTGAAAATCCTGACAGATAAATAGCAAAGCTGGAAAAGTGATCTGAGTGATAGAAAAAACGCTAATTCAATAACCAACATTTAGGACTTGTCTACTTAAATAATATATTTAATTCACTCTAAACGAGTTGATCTTATAAGCAAACTAACAGAAAAAATGCAGGTTTTATGTCAAACACAAAAGCTTATTAATTGTATTTTGCACGAAAAAAAAAAACGAATTTTTAAAGATACCTGAAAGAATTGGCTTTTCTGACAGAAAAACGATAATATTGAAGGATAATTGGAATCTACGGTGGGATAGCCGATTTTCGAAGTTAAGAAGACAAACTTAAAAGAATGTGACATTTTTCACACATAAAAAAGTCTTAACATTTGATATTTACGATGATATATCCAACTAAAGAAAGAGAAATTCGTAGGTACTAGAAAATTGGCCAAAACTTGTGAAGTTTTCTTAAATGATGTTGTTGTTTTTTTTTTTTAAATATACTCTAACTGAATCAATCGTCCAACCAGAAGAACAGAAAAAAAAGTGATTATAATCTTCGCCTAAAACACCAAATCTTCACCATAAAACTTTTAATGAACTGAAGAATTTTTAGTATGACCTATTTGACTTGATCTTAGACTTGTCTTATTACATTTGACATTTTATTACGTTTATTAAATATTTCAAAACTCACTACAAACACAAGTAAGGAAAGTATCCCTGTTAATAAAAATATTTTGGATGTCCTCTAAGAAATAAAAACTAAAGCAAAGTGCACAATTTAATTTTTATTTATTGCCAGGTCTATATTGTTTTTTTTTATTTATGCGCCGGTTGTGTAGCTGAAGTATATCACAATATATTTTTGAAGTACACGTTATAGTAGACTTTTTCAAACCCAAGACAAACTTCAAGTTGTCAGTTTTCTCTGCAAAAGAAGGCCAAGAGTTAACTTTGAAATACTGTCGTAAAATAATGAATTTTTCAGCATTCCCTAAAGGAAATAATATTTTTAACAGAACACAGGACAATATTAAAAACAAAACAAAAAAAGAAACGCGAAGGCTTAACTTTTAAAATGTAACCTGAATTCGATAGTTTCTAACATCTCCTACTTGAGTAAGTTTTTTTAATAGAAAAATTGAAGTTAGACCTAATGTTTGTGTTCTTCTTCATTTAAGTTTTGACTTAGACACATTTACCATACTGTAATATAGTTTTGCATTCATGTTTAATTTACATAACATATCTTTTACAACTATCGTCCTGACAAGGATGGATTTTTTCATGATAACATAATTATTTAAATCTCTATATAATATACAATAGTTTAAAATATACGCTTACTATTTCACACACACACACATACATATATATCTATAACACATGTTACATCACTAGTTATAATGTTTGGCTTAAAACATATTCTTATGCTAGCCTAGCCCTCTATTAATGTAGCCCTGTTAACATTCGTATCTCTCATTTTCAAAAATAGTTAATAAAATCGGTAGGAAATCATTTTGCTATAACTAAATATGATAAATGAATGATTTACAATATATCAAATCACTTTACTCTTAAAGAAACTATTTACAATAGCAACACTTTCCATTTTATGATTTCTTATAGAACATTCGCTTGAAGTACAAAACACACTATACAATTAACATTGATAGAACTTTGTGGTTTTAGAGTACGGATTATAAATGAACTTTCTTTAAGTATAAATCGAAACGTCTGCAACGATTATTTTGCACATATTTTGCGGTATGTCTACGGACTTACAACGCTAGTATCCGGGTTTCGATACCCGTGGTTGGCAGAACAAAGATAGCCCATTGTGTAGCTTTGTGCTTAATTACAAACAAATACTAATACTGTCTTAGTGGTCCAACTCATATGGTGTTGATAAACTCTGATATTCTAGGAAATACAAAGTGTCATTGGTAGGAGAGGTTGTCACGTGGCCAAATATCCAGTCCTCTCTTAAAACTGGCAAAATGAAAGGTTAATAGCATCGAAAGGTGTGGAATTAGAAATTTATTGTAACACGCAGACATACACCTTTTTGGTAGAATATGTTATTTCTAGTTTGTAGTGATGTGTATGAGACTGAAGTCATGTCACTTTTTAATGATTCAAACGTATATATATAATATTTACACTATTACACTATAACATTTAATCTTAATAATTCACCAAAGCATCAAATACATTGCTTAAGCAGATAGATTATGGAGCTATAATTGGAGATTCTGCTTCTGCCAAAGCAAGGAAAAAACGATTTTAGGCTAATGTTTTGGCATGCTTCCGTAATGGTGTACAATAACTATATTGTTTTGTTATGTATCTAATTCATTCTTACTTGCTATGTTGTACAAGTAAATAACTATTATTATAGTTGTTTAATTTAATATATCATCCTTAAAAGTTGGACGCATCAGATTCTAATTTACTTCGAATAATTAACTCATATTCTCTAATTAACTTAATATGTATTAATTATAATTAGCTTCAAATTTGATTGTACTCTATTCAAGAGTTCGCCAGGGTCTCAAACTACCTTAATGCGGGATTGGTGATCAGAATTTTTCCCAAAGCTACCAAGGCTTTTCAGTGATTTTTCTTGAAATATAAAAAATATTATTACATTCTAGCTAAATTGATCTTTCTGGCAGTATCAAAATTATTTATAATTTTAGCCCTAATTATCAAAATAATTGATGAAATAATGATTTTTGTAGAAGCCTGAACGTGTTTATCTTTCTAACAGAAATATAGATAGTTTCAAGGAGGTAAAATTTTTAAAAAGCCTTAACGCTCAACCTTTCGGACTTTTCCTGAATTAATTAATTTTGAACACGCTTTAGTTAATCGATTTAATTTTTAAGGCAACGTAATGCCAATATCAAACAACTTCAAGGTCTATATTTGTACTTTTTGGTGAGATAATGGATATTTCTATACAGGCTATACCTTCTAGTCGAGTTAACGTGCTCCAAGTGCTTACATATGTTATGGCACGAGATGAGGACCTCCATACTCAGAGATAACTTCCCGCTATGGTGCTTGCTCATATAAAAGCCGCACCCAGTCTTCATTCTAGAACTTTCATTCCTTACTTGTTTTGTCACAATATCTCTTGTGACACATGTCAGCCTTCTCTAGCTGTTGGAACACAAACTCGTGCTCATTGGCCGATACAGACATTAACCACTTCACATATCTTTTTTTGGAAACTGTAGCACATATGCTAAAGGAGAAGACTGTAAATCACATCCGCAAAGAGTAACATTTCCATACCAAATATGAGCATGTATGGCAAACAGCCATTTGTTCTCCGTTTTGTTGTACAGTATGTCATCGTGACGTACAGCAAGTGTTCATTCCAGGATTAATAAACCTTACAAGCCTTTGCTTGATAGTTTGTTTTACCCATTCTGTCAAACAATCAGCATCTTCACTATACCCAACAAGGTACACAACTCAGAGAATAGCTGGCTATTGAAATTAGCTCGCTGATCCCTGTGATTTTTTTAGGTGAACTAAATTGGGCTATACAGTGCAATATACTGTGCTGAAGTATTGACCAATGGATAAGCCTCAGGCCACTAAGTAAAATAATTATTACAGAACAGAACATACTGAATACCTCATTCAGTTGCTGGGAGAGAACTGGTGATATCCAAAGTTATTGTCTATAAAGGGGAACCAACAAATCTCTTCTTGAGTTTATATTGTCTAGGCTGGCTTTTGCTCTGAGCAGCAGACACTATACAGTGTTGAAACCACCACTTAGTGTCCCAACCTGAATTTAACCAGCAAAATTGTCATCTCAAATTACCAGAAATGTGTATAGCCCATTGGTAATTTTTAGTCTTTGCATTACACAAAGTCTGAATAATTTCCTTTCTCAGAACCATGGGGACTGTTAGCTGAAACAAAGGTTGAGAAACATATCTTACTGGTTGAAAATAATGTCACAGCAACCTTTCTAGACTTATAACTGCTCATAAAAGAACCACAAGCTACATTTGTCCATGTTACATTTCTCAGTCTGTGCTGGGTATGCTTCACCTTGCTGCATGCCAAGGAGTGGCTACCGTAGCCTCATTTCCTTCACCTGCTCTTCTCCTTTTTCCTGAAGCACTAATTGTGATATTAAATCACTAATGGAATCTACTCCCTATGGTTTAATGTTGTTATGACATAAATGGCTTTAATTAACTCCCACACAGTGCCCATGGTTTGGACATTCGTGGAACAGAAAGGCTCAACACTTCCCCACTACTTTCACCAGACTGTGCCCACTGTCTCACCTGTTGGTGGATGACATTCATCAGCTGCTCCTTCAGTATCTCTAATGTGATCATGGGTGGCATCGACCAGAGTTAAGGCAGAACTACTTTTGTCAGTGGATGTCTAGGACTCTTGTAGACAATTTCACATTCATTCTCTGACTCACCAGATCATGCACTACCGCAACTATCCTGAGTTGTCCATGATTCCTGTGTACTGAAGTTAAACATCAGTGGCAGAACCCAACTGGCCATTCTAGGTGCAGCATATTCTGGTACTTCTCCTTTATGGTTCTTTAGAAGCAATGAGAAAAATGTCATGATCCTTTGTAGCATTGGTAAAAGACTAATGTACAGGGGAGAATTTCTCCTAGACCGAACAACTCTTTTTAATAGCTGGTATTCCTCACCTCCCAACTCTTCTTCTTTGTCATAACTCCTTTGACAAATGGAAAATGACATTTAGTGAAGTGTGAAGCTTCAAATCAACAACACAAGACTTTAGAAGAGCACAGACAAGTTTATTCACCAGAAGAAAAACAAACACTCTGCAGTAACAAATTCTGTGGTCATGGTGCCATATTTTCTCCTTCCTACCTGTGGTATTTTCAAGTTCATTGATTTCCCTTCGAATAATTGGGTAGGTGTCACAAAATGAGAAGAGGATCGAAAGAAAAATGTTTTATAGGGCAAAAACAGAATCATTTAAACCTCAACTGAGTTTGAAGAAAGGAAAGATACTGAACACGTTGTATAAAACTGTGAAACAATTTTTATTTCAACATAAAGACAATGAAAAGTGTACTGTATGACATCTTTATTGCAGAGCAAATCAATATCTGTAATAAATCAAGTCGATTATAAAATAAGTTAAAACTTTTAATAACTTTTGTTCCAGCCATAGAAAACGTGGTATTGTATACCAATAAAAACAATTTCATTACTCTTAGGATAATGACACTACCCACATGATTAATAGTAATTCTCACTTCAAAATAATGGAAATGTTGTATTAGGGCAACCACCTGACTTGCCAGTAGAAAAGGTCACTATCTGTTTCTGTACATATGCTTTTCATTACAGGAATCATTCCTGTAAAAAGTGCACTTGATACCCTACCTGAATGACCCAACTCTTTAAGGATTTAGTGCAAAAGGACTTTAGTGTTCTATAATAAGACTACCTGCTCAGTTTATACAGAAATGATCCTCTGGTGAAACAGCAGCAAGTATACGGACTTAAAACGCTAAAATCCGGATTTCAATTCCACACAGTGGACACTGTGGTTTTGCTCTAAAACACACAAACAGAGAATACATAGAAATGTTGATTTTGTAAAATAAAGGGGTAGGAAATATGTAGTGAGTTTGCGTATCACACACACAAAAAAAGAGTTTAAAGTGTTGAATCAAAGAATATGTTATTATTCACGTTAGTTAAAAATATAAGTAATTATTCTCCTTACTAAAAAATAACCTAGATTTCGATAGCAAATTAACTTGCATTACATATTAATAATTTAAGGTTCTAAGTTCGAAGACATACATTTTGTCTTTAATGTAACATTTAGCGTAATTTTAGGCGATCCAATATCATAATATTTCTACTCTTCAATAATTAGTATAGAAATGTCTTTAAGTAAAGTGTATTCAGACTGTTTTTTTCTAAGTATCCATGCAGGTTTTCTGTTATGACGTCATTGTAAACGAGATAATTGTTTTGTTTTCAATTTCGCGCAAAGCTACACGAGGGCTATCTGCGCTAGCCGTCTCTAATTTAGCAGTGAAATACTAGAGGGAAGGCAGCTAGTCATCGCCAACCACCACCAACTAACTCTTGGACTACTCTTTTACCAACGAATAGTGGGATTGACCGAATATTATAACGTCCCACACGGGTGAAAGGGCGAGTATGTTTAGTAAAACGGGGATTTGAATCTGCGACCCTCACATTGCGAGACGAGCTCCCTAACCACCTGGCCATTCCAGGCCATTAAAAAACTAAATTTCTATTAGGTTAAGCCTTTGTTTGTAGTATAAGCGAAAATTTGAGCATTACAATTTTCTCAAAAGTATCAACCCAGTTATACATATATATATATATACATATACATGAATATTATGTATCATAGGATTAAATATTTAACTTTGATTTCTAGAGAAAATGTTGACCATCTTGGAATTCGCATTTCTTCGCACCGAAATATTAATATATTAATTATGTTATTACTTAAGAGCCCCCTACTAGCACAGCGGTTTGTCTGCGAACTTACAACGCTAGAATCCGGGTTTCGATACCTGTGGTGGGCAGAGCACAGATAGCCCATTGTGTAGCTTTGTGCTTAATTACAAACAACATTACTTAAGAAAGACTTTATAATAAAATATAACCAAAACTGTATTTTGTACTATCTTGTAACATCGTTTGATTTTATGCGTGTCTCAGTTTTTATTTTTGGTGATTTTGTAGGGTTAATACTCAATACATATGCTAATTTTTGAGCAAATAATATAAGGTAGCATTTGTATTTAAAAACAAATCAGACCATTATCGATTTAGTTTCTAAATATATTTTTCTTTACATCAAATGTCGCTGAAGTTGTACATGATCACGTGATTAGATTTGGCGCGAATGCTGGATCCCTCATTTATTGTGACATAAGAAAGTAGAAAAATTCGAGTCTAAATCTAAAAAAGTTTGAATTTTGACAATACAATGACAACAGATATTGATCAGAGATTACGTGATATTCAAAGAGAATACTTAGATTTCTTAGACGATGATGTAAGTAATGAAACTTTTACACTTATTAGCAAAACTTGTTTTGTATATAAGTTATGATAACCTCTTCTCGCCTTTGCTTCAGTCTGAGGTAATAACTAAAATATCTACAGTAACTGAGTTCATTACTGAATTAACGTAGTACGTTAACAGCACTAGTACTATCAGTATTGTTATAATTAATACTGCTAATAGTAGCACAATTTTTTATATTGATTGATCTACACTAACGTTAATGTAACAGTTAGTCAAAACTTTTCAATTTTCATACTTTGTAAAATCTACTTTTTTTATATATAAATATAATATAGGTTAAAACCCAGTTAAAAAGCCTAAAGTTAAATATGGAACTTATTTTTGGAGGGCTTGGTTGTCACTTGCACGTTACACTGCCAATGCCTTTGCCAGGAACATCCCAAGACTAGACTTTCTATTCTGGAAATTTGTTTTTTTGTTTTGTTTTGTTTTTGAATTTCGTGCAAAGCTACACAAGAGCTATCTGCACTAGCTGTCCCTAATTTAGCAGTGTAAGACTAGAGGGAAGGCAGCTAGTCATCACCAACCACCGCTAACTCTTTGGCTACTCTTTTACCAACGAATAGTGGGATTGACCGTCCCATTATAACGCCCCCACGGCTGAAAGGACAAGTATGTTTGGTGTGACGGGGATTAGAACCTGCAACATGCAGATTGCGAGTCAAGCACCCTAACCACCTGGCCATGCCGGGCCTCTGGAAATTTGAGGGTGAGGGAAGTAAGGACAACATCTCCCAATTGTTATTCATTATGAATCAATTATTCATTTCACTTAATTTACCTAAAACTCAGCCTAGGGTCCAGGAACAAGAGGGACAAATGTTATTAGAGCAAAAGTTAAAAGAATAACATTTATATGTTAGAAACAGTAAACAAAAATGCATAATAGATGAAAATAACTATGCTGTTACATTCAATTAAAATTTTATTTGGTTACCTTTAATGTAGAAGTAAGGTGTCTCCAAAGGTAAACTTTGAAGCTTTAATTAAATATTTAGTCACTGTTATAAAGATAAAATATTTTAGTTTTAATTCTGTGTGTCTTCACAATCTGTATTTCTTTGTGTATAGAGATTACCTATTGTGTCTCAAAGCTGAAAAATATATTAAATTTTGCATTTGTTTATAATGTTATATTACCCTTGGTCACAGCGTACTTTATGTGAAGTGTAGATTTTAGAGCATTCAGAAAAAAAAACATAAACTAAAGCTATATTCTGTTATAATGTCTTATTTTGTGAGCATTAATTTTTTACTATATTATTGATATTGTCCTGCTGGTTGATTCCACTCTTAAGCAGCAACATTTGTCCTAAATATTTATCTCGAATGTCATGCTTCTCTGAAGTTACACTGTCGTAGCTGTTTAATGGTTTTTCATTGGTAATGAGACTTTTATGGGAAGTTCTGCTTATACACAGTTATACTGATGTTTTGTTGTTTAGTGATCATTAAATTTATGACAGTACTTTCAGCTAAAAGCTAGTGTTTATGGGTTTTATATGTAAGGTTATTTCTTTATTGTTACTTTAATTAACAGTATTGGTTAAAGGGTGTAATACATTAATGTTTTTAAATTTTATCGATTGTTTTTCATTTAAGGCTAACATAAATTTTCTAAGCTGGTTGTACTTCGTGAGATACTCGTGGATTTTGGGCTGAAAATATTAACAGTGAAGGTACCCAAATGATGAAACAGTTCATTCTAATGTTTTATAAGTAAGAATATAAGTAAAATATATTTATTAGGTTGATTTTAAATTTTGCTCAAAGTAGATAGCTTGCTCTGAGTTGAAAGAACTTAATTTTTTAAAATAACTAATATTGACCCAAAGAAATTTCCTTTATTATTTTAAGGAATTTCTAGGAAAGAAATTGTTTTTAAGAAAGATATGTATTTTAATTCTTCCCTTTTGATTTTTTTTTTTTTTTCATAATATGCCAGTGCTGTACAAAACATAATTTTTCATTTAATTGAGATTCTAGTGAAAAACAATGCAAACAGTTTTAGGAACTTTGTATACTAGAAGTAGGGTAGAGACTTCACAGTTTCTACAACTACCTCCAAAAACATAAATTGGCACAAAATATATATGTATTACAAACATTTGCTGAAGATAGAGAATCTTCTAAAATTATCATAACTTGTTACTTTTACATATGCCACATGGTTATTACATGAAAGAAAATTAGGACAAAATATTATTCTGCTGGCTGAGGCCCCCAAAGGTATTATATATCCTATTTATTAATTTGTTGATGTGGTGTTTTGTAGTTATGATTGTATTTACCAAATTTTTGCTGTATAGGTATGGAAATATAAAATGTTACATATAAAAAAAAACAAAAAACTTTATATATATGTACATTTTGGGAATAGTGACTGAGTCTGATAACTTGCTGTAATCGTATTCATATCTTATTCCTAGTATTGTAAGTATGCTACATTCTTTTAATAACTAACAATACCATACCATGACAAGCTTTTTAATGAAATCAAATGTAAAGATAATCTTTATTATACTTGGTAAACTATACAATACTTCAAAACTAATATTGTAATTCTGTGTTAATACATTCTGACACTAGTAAGTATCAAGCTGGTTGCTGTTTTAAATAGAAAAAGACTACATATTCCCAGAGCCATCAAAGGTTTTCAGTAATTATCTGTACTTACTCAGTATACTGTATCATAGATTTGATTTATCTTGTGTTTCAGGATGACCAAGGTACATATAGTCAGAAAGTCAAAGAAATGATCACCAGAAATGAGTGTCGCATCATTGTAAATATTAATGATATTAGAAGAAAAAACCCAAAGCGGGCACAAGAGTAAGCATTAGAGTTACTGTATTGTATGTACAATATATATATTTCTTAGTATGGTACAAGATGAAACTGTCATTTACCTGTTTGAAATTAATTTTGTATAATTAATTTTACTTTAAATGAACTATTTTATGAGTGCTAACTGTCAAAATTAAAAATTAATGTAAATTTTAAAATTAATTTCTAAAATGGAACTTTGCATCTTTTCTTATTTTGTGTACTGTAACTGCAAATTTCAGGCAGTAATTACATGTACAGAATAAAATTTTGATTCTTGGTTTTTATTTATGTAAAATTTCATTTTCTTGCTGCTTTTTGAGAATGCTTCATATCTCACTTTCTTTCCAGGTTAATTAACAATGGTTTTGAAGAGCTTTTGGCTTTCCAGCGAGCATTGAAGGAGTTTGCTGCTGCTGCTGACCCAACATATGCTAAACAGTTTGAAGATTTTTTCGTTGGATTGGAAGGAAGGTAAGATATTATAACTGTTTTTTAAATTAAAATATAAAATGTTTTTTACAAATTCCAGAAAAGTTTAAGATTGACTCGTAAATATATATCAACAAAGTATTTGTTTTTATTTTTAGTTGAACATTATGAGTTCTGTGTTTTCATACCATTTTTGTTTTGAAGTTTCAAGAAATGTCTAAATTTATAGTAAGTTAACAAATTTACAAGAATGAAAATTTGAAAGTATGAAGAACAAGATGACAGAACCTTTAGCATATTATGGTGACTTCCATCAAAACTATCTTCACATCCACATATGTTTCTATTAGCATTTGAAGAATTTAGATAGAGAATGTACACATCATCATCATCAATTTAATCATTTTACTCATTTGCAAGAAAAAAGTTTTCAGAGAACAAAAGTTAGATTAGTTTCTAAAGCTAAGACTTATGAGTTTTAATAAGCAAGTTTTGTTTTCCAACATGTTTATTTTATGACCTTCTCAAAGTAAAGGGACAAACAATTAGAGGTATTTAAACACTTTAACTTAAGTTTTAAACTATATTGTTCTAGTAGTCATTTCTACACTATTTCCAGCTTGTTAACCCTCTCACTATGGATAGGTCAAAGCACGTATGCCATGACCTTTTACAGAGTTTAATTAAACTACATTATTATCAGTGTACATGAATAAATCTTGACATTTATTCTCTAGGTCTTCCCCTTTCTCTAATGTATTTACTACTTCTCTCAAAAGTATGGAATTTAACATACATTACTCATTATAACATGGATATTATAGAGACAAAGTGTAATTTTTATAACCTTCAATCTTCTTTGTTTACAGAGTAATAAACTCCATGCCCACCAGTCACATCCTCTCTTACACAAATTGCCAATAATTCTCTCTGATGTTTTACAATATCGTTTGTAACCAATAGAAAGGTCAAGTTTTAATTTATCGAATAATGTATAATGCTATGTATTGTCAGTTTTGTCTTCAGTTTGAAAGTTTATCTCATGTTCAGATTGAGGAGCTAAAAGTTATTTTAAGCCCCTCTTGTGTTAGTTAAATTATGAAAAAAAAAAAGATATGCTTCACGAGGTATGGTTCAATGGGCAATAATACAATAAAATTAAGTATAAACAGATGTAGCCTCTTACAGATCATAAGCTATTTCGAATAAACAATTATGGTTTTTGGTTACAGTCTGCAGTCATTCTAGAAAGAAAAAAGAGTAATTTAGATTTATTTCATTTTTTTTATGGTGTGTTACAGGGTCAATCAAATTGATTAATCTTGTATAGAGTTAGGGTAGAGAAAATAACAGGTAACATATGCAGTTTTACTGAAAAAAAATTTTTTACTGTTTATTTAGGAAATTTTAGAGGTTATGCAACTGTATTTTAATTTTTACATGAAGGTCACTTTGCACTTGGAGCAGTTATCATTCTGACTCCATATATTCACGGACAAATATTTAGTAAAAATACTTAATTAAATAATATGATTTTTTTGTACAAAAGATATGTAATGTTTACTAAAAATTTTGTGAAGATATACAAAACATACTCAAAGTTATAGTATGGGAACTCTGGTGGTTATTTTGTGGTTACAAGGTTGGGCACATTGACTGACCTGTATGGAAAGAGTTAATATCATTCTTGTAATAAAGAAAACAAAACTGCTATGTGTTAATTAGGCCTCACTCTCTTACAACCTTTTTGCCTTAAAAGTTAAACTTTTTTTTTTAATAGATCTCTGTCTTTGCACTACGACAAAACTGTTGGGTGAAGGCTGGAACCTTTCCAATTTTGACAGTAAATCTTTCTCTTTTTTTAGCCGTGGCTCATTAGAATGGCTCTGAGTTTCTTTGTTAGAGTACATACTTTTAGCTCATAGTTCCATCATTTCTTGACCGATTTGAGATCTAATTACAGTTTTGGACTTGGGAGGTCAAACCCTTTCGTTTGTTGTAATTGATCATGCCTAACATCTCATAGTTTACTTATTCTAATCCTGCCTTATAGAATTTCAATTTGAGGATAGGCTGCTAGAGATCCTGATGAGTAATAAAATCGAATTGGGTATACATATGCCCCACGCTTGGTACTGCTGGCACACAAAAATATAGCTAATAAAAAAGGGAAACAAAGGTCTTGTATATTAATTTACTCTAATCCTGCCTAAAAGAATTTCAAGTGCTGTGGCTATTGAAGATTCCATCTCATGATTTAACAAGTTTGTAATTGTTCTGTATACTTATGTGTAACTTACGTATATACAGAGAAGCTGAAGATCATATTGGAAGATATTAACATAAGTGTAAAAGCAATAATTCATGCATTTTTCTTAAGTTAAAAGTTAAATGAATTTCATTCTCTTTTAACACTTTGTATCTTTCGTACTGTAACTAATTTATTGAAAAATAAATCCTAGCGATATTATTGACATTGTACTTTATTTTTTACAGTTTTGGAGCCAAACATGTAACACCTCGCACCCTTAGTTCTCGTTTTCTCAGCAGTGTCGTATGTTTGGAGGGTATTGTCACAAAATGTAAGATTATCTCTTAGAAATATTAGATATATATATTGTCCTTTATAACTGTATGTTTGGAATAACTGACTGTATGGTTTCTTTTAATATTTCACAGAAAAATAGAACTTAGCATTTTTAAATACTTTGATAATGTGTAGCAATGTCATTTTTTTTATTTTCACGGGCATGATTGAACCTGTGACTGCTCACATTACAAGTGAGTGTTTCATCTACTGAGCAGGGTTGGCCTGTTAGCAGGTGCTAATAATGCACATTCTTAACAACTGCTACAACCATTTTAACACTTTTCTTGTGAATGTTGTACGTAATATAGTATATGACAATCAGATTTGTGATGTATACAAATTAATTAAAATGGTTGAATCAAATATGCATCTTATCCTTTTTTGTTACTGTAAAAAGAAATAGACTGAAAAGGTTTGCCCTTAATGGTGCAGTGCCCATTTTTTTTAGGTGTCTGTTAATTGAGGTTCTTCTGTATTCCCATAGGTGGAAGGTTATTAGATAATCAATGGTATACAATCAAATGGACTAAGTATGTGCAATTTTATCAACATTGTTTGACTGATCATTTTCCAAAATGTTTTTTTACTTTGCATTCTTTGAAGATTACAGAATATCTCAGTTACTTCTATAATACCCTGAGGGGCTCAGCATGGCCAGGTGGTTACGGCGCTCGACTCGCAATCTGAGGGTCGCGGGTTCGAATCCCCGTCACACCAAACATGCTCGCCCTTTCAGCCGTGGGGGCATTATAATGTGACAGTCAATTCCACCATTCGTTGG
>NW_013666520.1:353335-364542 GCF_000517525.1 Limulus polyphemus
TGGGAAAACAAACAAACAAACAATACTCAGAGGTTATTTTATTACCAGAATTAAATCATACTGGATACCCACAGTATTGTAAGTACAGAATACACCCAGTTGAATCACTTATACTCAGTGCTTTTATATTATCCTGTTTTAGTAGTTGTATAATTAACCTAAACCAACATCCCAGCTGAATTGAACTATACCATGTTTGGTGATTAAATGTTATGACCATGTAAATCATGTAAAACCATTTATTTATTGACTAGATCTAAACCTAGTATGTTAATGAACTATTATTATTATGTAGGTTCCATTGTACGGCCAAAGGTTGTCCGTAGTGTACACTACTGTCCTGCGACAAAGAAAACTATGGAGAGACGATATACAGATGTAACATCTTATGATGCATTTCCTTCATCTTCTGTTTATCCCACTAAGGTATGTTTGAGTTGAATGTTTTATTCTATAGTTACTTTTGTTACTGGTTATAGTAGTTTTTATTTTTTAGTTATAGTCTTGATAAAATTGAAAATGTTAAATGAGCAAATCTTCTCTGATAACTTGCTTGCTAGCTCATTGATGTCTGAAATAAAAAGAACTAAAAAGTAAATTAAATTAATTAACTTTTCTTGCTGCAAAATTTTTGCTCTTTTGTAACAGCAACATAATATCATAATTTTTCATGTTAGAAAAAATGCATTTGTGCTATAAAGAAATTGCAATTAGATTTTGACTGGTTTATCATTTCATTGATAATAACAGCCAGTATTTGTATATAGTGCCTCATTATTGGTAAACTTGCCATTCATTGGAAGTATACACACACACACACACATATGATATTTGTACATTTTAGATATTCTTTTTGAATTTCACTTCAAAAAGCTATCGGGAATGATTTTTTTGCCTAAACACACATCAGAACTTCTAGGCCTTAGTTAAAAAATAAACCTGGCTACTTTCTAAGACTAAAGTGTGTTGACATGGTAATAAATGTGTTGAACTCTGAACTACCAAGACATTTCCACTGAGGGTGTGAACTAAACTAAATTTGGCATAGATGAAGGGAAAAAAATATAGCTTGTAGAGTTTAAATGTCTATTGTATTTTGAACATAAAGAGAATATTACCATATAATATAAGCTTAAACTTTAGTTTCTAGTTAAGGCACTGTTCTATATTTTTGTAAAGTATTTTTCCTTGATCATGTCATTTAATACTCTGCATTTTGTCATCTTGTTCAAACTTGTTAAAAAATATTTTTGTTTGACATGTGTTTCTTGACATGAACATAACATGAAAAACAAATCACTGCATGTATTATTATCTACAATGTTGAGATCACTTTATTACTTTCCATGCCATAAAAACAAACATAAGTTCTTAAAATTTAAGGTTCAATTCTTTTATGTTAGAAACAGTATATAAAGGAAAATTAATACAAATATACCTAGTGAAACATTCAGCATTACACCATTGTACAAGTAGTTTGTGTTGATTCAACTCAGGTATAAGAATATATTAAATAGTTAATGTGATTAAACAGAAAATTAAGTTGTATCAGTCTTTAACTTCTAATGGTAGATTGCAGTGGACTTGAAATTAGGATATGTTTGGGCTATACTCCACTGTAATTCTGATTTGATCAACTCAAGATCAAAAAAGTACTTTTTATTTTATTTAGTGAGAACTTTTGATCTTAGAATATTTATATTGAAATATATATATATGTTATTTCAGTCGTTTTTTTTTAAGTATTAATGAAACATTGTTTTCTGTTATTCATCTTTGTATTAGCACAGTCAATATTGATCAACCTTTAATTATATTACTTATTGCTTAGTCTTGCAAGTGTAATTATCCATTGGATGATCCTGTATTTTCCATTTTTCTAGTGATGTTTTATAACTTGGAGTTAAACTACTTTGTATTAAGCCATGCCATTCAGTACCAAATTTTTTTACTTTTAATGGTCTGATGAAATACTTAAAGTTTAAAAATTATTTCTTTGTAAAGCTAACTTTTCATGTAACCATTAAATAAATCTAAAGGAAATAAATCATGAACTTAAAGATGAATTATCATGCAGTTATTCATCATTTTGCTGTTAAGTTATAAAAAAAAAATTACCTAAAGTGGAAGATATTTGCTATTCTGCTCCCGATGGCTCAGCAGTAAGTCTGAGAGCTTATGCTACAAACTGGGTTTTAATACTCATAATAGGCAGAGCACAGATAGCCTATTTTGTAGATCTATGCTCAACAACAAACAGTGTGCTGCATTATAAACATTTTTTGCCTTCTTTTGGATATAAAGATAATCTAGTCAATTAAAATATTATTCACTTACCTATCTAGATCATAACATAACATTTATTTGAAGGTGCCATACCATGAATTAATACATTTTGAGATCAGTGTTATTTGACAAAACCAGTCTTTTTTTTTTTATATATTTTAACTGGAAAAGTGAAGCTAGACTTTACAAAATTTGCCTTTCATCTTGGTATTAATTATTATTAAATACCCAATTTTGATGGCTTGGTTGCGTAATATGTTTTTAGTTTTTCTTAATTATTAGTAAGTTAAAAAATATAGCTAAAAATTGTATCTTGCACAATATTCAGTAGTATAACATAGAGCTAGTTTATTTAATAAATATAATAAATAACCTTTGAACAGTAATTACTTAGATTAATGTCACATAAACTAACTGATTAATCAAAATTCCAGTTATATCAGTTGTCACAAAAATAATCAACTAATTGAAATTAGGGTTTCAGATTATTACTACTTTCAAATGTACAAGTAATTGAAATATTGCCACCAAACTTGTTCACCCTGCCTTTCCTATGGCAAAGCTACTAAGGTTATTCTGCAACTATAACTAATTTTAAACTGCTGACTAGAGGAAGGCAAGTGGCTCATAACACCTAGAGCTAATCCTTTTTTCTTGTGTGCTAGTTTGTTGTTGTAGAACTGTTGACAAGATGGCAACTGGCTGGCAGAATGTGTTGCCAACTCTTTGTTTTGCTAGTAGGTACCATGAGTTGAGTAACACTGTCCTAATTGATTAATGGGGCAGTTGAGTAATTGATTAGCAGATAACACTAATGGCCCAGTTCTGTTATAACCTTATTTTGGTAGTAGCTGTTTTTTGTAAATCAGAGTTTTGCATACTTAAAACAATTAGTGGTATTAAAATAATACATGTTCACAATGAAGAAAGAAAGGATCATCTTCTGAATTGTAGTTAAAGGAGCTATTAACATACTTGTTAAAATAAGTTTTAAAAATTTTATTTATGTCCATCTGAGTAGGATGAAGATGGAAACCTTCTGGAAACAGAGTTTGGACTTTCTACTTATAAAGATCATCAAACTTTCACAGTCCAGGAGATGCCTGAAAAGGCTCCTTCTGGACAAATACCTCGTAATGTGGACATCATAGCTGACTGTGACTTAGTAGATGCATGCAAACCTGGGGATAGAGTTCAAATTGTGGGTGTTTATAGATGTTTGCCATGGAAACAAGGAGGATACACTTCGGGCACATTCAGGTAGCTAAATAATATCTTTTTGTGTTACAGAAACAAACACTGTGTCAAAATTTGTTAAACATTAATTGTAAAACATATAAGAAACAATTCAGAAGACCACTAATACTAATTATATCATTCTTAGTTAATGTGGTGTATATGTATGTAATCAACATTTCATAACTTCAGTATCTGCTTCTGCCAACAAAGTTTTTGCTTTATGTCAGACTTTTTTTTGGGCCACACAAACAGCAAAAAAACTTAAGCAACTTTGTTCTAATGTTTTATTACATCTACCAAAATCAAATATTTAGTCTTTAATGGTGCTAAGTAATGTAGCATCTTCTAAAACATATGGAAAATTCAAATTAAACATTTGAAATTGAACTTTGTATTTTCAAAGTTTCAATCTCAACATTTTTCAACATGTATTCAGTCTTTGTTATAAGTGGGCTATGCATGAGAAAATTTGAAATGATATTTGAATAATTTCACATGGACTGCTCCTGCCTTCTTCAATAAATGTGAGAGATTCAGTAGGAAGGTTCTGTACACATGACTTCAAAATCAAATGTATAGCTAAACATTGTTTTTTTTTATTACAGTCACTTGTATTACTAGGATTTTGTAAAGAGAGGGTGTTGTTTATGTTAAATATTTGTGCAAGTGTACAGTTATTCTTATTGTATTTTGTATAATATTATGCCAAGTTTTAAATTATAGATTTTCTCATGGAAACAGCTTTGGGGTAGTGCACGAAATGCAACATTTCCCCAGATAACCAAAAGATGATCAAAAATACACGTGAAGAATGTTTCATCACTGTTTAAGAATTCCACGCTTACTTCTAGCTTACAAAAAGTTTTCTTTAAATAACTTGTTCACCTTGAGTCTGAAATGAATCAGAGAAGGTAAAATTTGCTGGAAAGAATGATTGATTAACCTAATAATGTTTTATGTTTCATTGATCAAGGAAGTACTTAGCTCATATCATTAGGGCACAAAATTAACTTTTTAAGTGCTACCTGGGCAAAGTCATAACATTTTTAGGTTTGAGAAGGAATGTTACATGGTTACTATTCACATATGCAGAATATATCTATCAAATCTGATGATCAGAGTCTGAAATCTTATCAGATATAAGACAGGATTGGTCCATAGGGAACTTTTCAATACATCAGTGCATTACATGAACTGTAAGTTATATTTTTTTAGTAATAAGTAATAAGGGAAAAATGTAAAGGTGATTAAAATGATTTAGGCTTTTTTTATATCAATAGTCAAACTAACCATAAAATGTTTGAAATGAAACTTAAAAATTATCAGTATATATGTGCTATTTATTATTGTTTTATTCATATAAAAAATTTCCTAAAATATCAATTTAATTAAATTTATATATAAAAAAATATTGATTTATAAAATGTACTGCAGTATTTCATTTAAAATAGTTTAACATCACCATTTATTCACCTAATTAACACTGAAGCATTAATCTTGACAAATGTAGTTGCCTTTATCTTTTACTTTAAGTAATTTAATTGTAAAACTGTATTATAAGCTCATTTCCAGCTTAAATACTTTGTTCCACATAGGACTGTGTTGATTGCAAACAATATCAGAACTATGACTAAGGAAGTTTCACCCCATCTCTCTGGTGATGATGTATCAAATTGTAAAAAGTTAAGCAAGGAGAGAGAGGTAAGGTTCTGTTTACTTTCATTATTAACTTTCTACTATTTACCATTTTTTATGTGTGAAACATACATCAGGTAGAACTTGTGTGCTTTTGATATTATTGAACTAGAGCCTTGAGCAAAAGATCCCACTAAAAGCAACTTACACTAGACATATGGTGAAATTGGTTAATATTGTCACCTTGTTACATAGTGCTTTAATAAGTCTATTTGGTTCTTACTAGATGGCTTTGGTTCTCACAAAGTTACTCTCTACAGCATGCATGTGCTACATACGGCCCACGAGTTGGTTTTATCTAGCCCGTGATGAGTTTTTAAAATATAATTGAATCTGGACTGCGAGCTGGCCACAAACTCAAATTTTTTATTATATTATTATTTATTTGACCTAATCTAACCTTAACTAACCTAAAGATTTTACTATTTTTACATTTTACTTACTTTTATGATAATAAATATGAATACACATGAAAAACAAGGAATAAAGTACTTTTCCTGGCCATCTCATTTTTTCTTGACCACTGTTGATGACACTTAACCCTACTTTTTTATACCAATGGTAGTTGTGCATTAAATAATTTTTATTTAATTAAATAATGCACCAATAAACATAGAATAGTAACATGCAAAACGAAGATAATTTCCCATAATGATAAAAATTTTTCTGTCTTTCTAACTATGTGACAAGACCATTATAAATTCCTCCAAGCTAGTCGATATCTTTCCCGTGGGAATGAAGCTGGTATTAAAAGAGAAACTGACAATTCTCTGTACAAAAAACAATTTAATATAATATGTCATTTGATAGATGAAAACCATGGCTTTCTGTTGGGTATAAATAATGTAATATTAACCCCCTATCATTATGGGTTGAGTGGTATCCACCCAGCTTGTAAACACAAAAGTATCCATTAGAGTAATTATACTATGATTTTTGATATTGTACGTATATCTTTACAAAATTTTGCAGATTATTAGTAAAATTACAAGGCTTTCATATGCAGAATATTAGATTTTTTATTAAGTTTTAAGATTTCTTAAGTAATATTTTCATCGTGCCTTATTTCTTTTCGAATGTTGACCATCCAACATGCAAAGTAATCAGAACATTGTAAAATTTCACGTATGAAATCTTTATAACCTCCAGATAATTATCAAATGTCTTTTAGAAAAAACTTTATATTTTATTTGTTATTTTCACTACTGAATCTGTACAGGTTGGGTCGATTTGACTGACTTTGTAACCACCGTAAAAAATGAGGAAATAAATATAAATAATGCTTTTTTCATTTTAGAATGACAACAGATTATAACTCAAACAAAAATGTTTAGTCTAAATAGCTTAAATCTCATAACGTTATATATTTATTATACTAACCTTTCAGTCATGCCTGGCTAACTTTACAGAAGTTGCAATGACTGGCACATGTGCACTCATGTTACCATATCTAAGAATATAAAACTGGCCTTTACAAACTGACCTTTCTTGGTTGTATTTTAGTGGACTAGCAGTTTGTAAGATACAGTCACATTTCTGTTATAATACGTTGTATATGTATATATGCTATTACTATTTAGAAATAAGTTCTTAAACTTATAATAGTAAATAAAGAAGTATAGCAATTATCTCTTCTAACTATAAACTTTGTATCCATTTGATGCTTGCCATAGGTTGCTAAGCCTTATAAAGTTTCGCACATGGAGGATGTGAAATGAAATAATTTTTTTAGGTTTTATATATAAATTTTGAAATAACAAAAAACATAAGTTACTATATCGATACCATAGAATTCATCCAGCTTAGTAACTAAGCTGTATTTATGTCTAAAAAATATGAAATTTCGGGCATACTAAACTCTTATCTTATTGCTTGAAATCTGTCTGAAAAAAAAAGGGTTTCCTGCATAAATACTTTGCAAAGGCTCAGAGAACCATGTGGGGGGACATTCTGAGTTTTTGATTGGTTATTTACACATCATAGACAGAAGTAGGTGTATGTAAGCATTTCCAAAAATGGAAAGAAGTGGGCAGGGCCATTGTGTTTGATTCAGTAAATGTAGCAATATCTCAGCAAATAGAAAAGATGTGAGGTTCTTATTTTAGGTTCTAGCTTGTCAGTATCAGTAAATTTGAGTTCCTAATTTGTAAGAAACTATAGACTTTGTATTTGGACATCAGAAACATGTAATTTGAACTAATGTTGCTTTCAACGTACCACGTGACACACAGAAATCAATATTTAAAATTTATTTTTTTTAAATTTAATTTTAAATTAAAAAATGAACTAATGAATCATACTAAAATATGAATTATAATCTACAATTTGATACCAAAGTTATTGACATACATTCATAAAATAGTAGTTCAATAAAATTTTGAATGAGTCAACAAATGTGATATGACATGGCCTTTAACCCATGACCTGTAGCAATAGGGTTAAATGTAAGAGAGAACTATTAACAAATCCTGAAAGAGAGGATGTGACAGGTGGGTGTAGTAAGATGGGTCTGATTTTTTATTCGATGGCTCTGTAATCAAACAAGATTGAAGGCTAGGAAAAATTATGCTTTGTTTGAGTGATGATGAGTAATTTACATTAAATTTCATACTTATTGGAGGAGTGGTGAATAAATTAGAGAAGAAGGAATGCCTAGAGAAATGAGGGAATCCTCAATAGCTGCAGCAATTGAAATTCTTTTAGGCAGGATTAGAGTAAATTAATCTATGAGACCTTTTTTTTTGTTTTATAAGCAACGTTTTTGTGAGGTGTGCATATACCCAATTCAATTTTATCACTCATGAGGATTTCTACCAGCCTACCCTCAACTTGAAATTCTTTTAGGCAGGATTAGAAGAAATTAAACTATGAGACCTTAGGCATGGTCAAATACATCAATAAAAAGGGAAAACCTACTGAGTCCAAAACTGCAATAAGATCTCATATTGGTCAAGAGGTGACGGAGCTATGAGCTAAAAGTTTGTACATGAAAAAAATGATAAAAAAACTCAATCATTCTATGAGTCTATGCTGTGGCTAAAAATGTCAATTTCTCACACTAGGGGAAATTCAGGATTTAATATTGTCTTATAAATTTAAGAACTTAAAACTTATATAATATTAAAATATGGATTTTTAGCTACAATTTTGCTTTGTGTGGTGTGGCTTGCAAGTACATTTAAAAGTTGCTATCCGGTCCATGTCCTGGAGGAAGTTACACATGCCTGCTTTACAGTTTACTGATTACTTCACAACAGTGAATTAACATTAGCATTTTGATGGTTATCTGATGCTACCATGTACAATCAATATCCATAATGAAATAAAGTATTTTACCTTTTATTTATTTATTTATTTTTTTGTTGTTGTTAGACAAAGAATATTTGACAGTTTATTTAAAAATTTTGACAAAAATCTGTTCATGAAAATAGACTCAGAAAAATGTCATATGATAATCCTTTTGAAAAGTCATTATTTCCATATTATTCTTTTTTAAGGCCTTTGTTAATAATTTTAGTAACTCAATTCTTATATTAGGTATTGGTTTCTATGGTTATATTCTTATTTAATATGGTAATGTTTATCTTTGTTAAAGAATAGGGCCATCTTTTTTATTCACTTTTCTTCCTGTACACATATAAAGAAAAATTAATTGGTAAACACAGTGAATAAGCAGTGGGACTTTTATAGTGCTAGATAAAACTTTTTTTTACAATATAACAGATATTTTTTTCTCTAATTTTAGGATGTGTTTGAGGTTTTAGCTTGTTCCTTAGCACCTTCCATCCATGGACATGAGTATATCAAAAAAGCTATTTTGTGTTTGCTACTTGGAGGAGTTGAAAAAGTTTTGCCAAACGGAACCCGCCTTCGAGGGTAATTTTTCTTATTATGTTAACACAGATTTTCTAATGCAGTCATAGGTGGTTTTCAAAATTATTCTTATTTTTGAGAGTTCAGAAGACCCGGAAACTTGAGCTCTTATGAATAGTTAACTATACTCTAGACAACTATTTGAACTCTACTTTTGGGTGATCATTTGTGTTAATCCTTTCATAATAACTTGTTTTTAGTTATGGCTATTGTAGGTTTGTTGTAAGTCACCCAAAATATTGGCTAAACAGGAAAGCTAACTAAACTTCTTTATAATATATTTTGAAGGAATATTTGGACTGATGAATAATATTTTGGAAAGTTCAGTTTCAGGAGATACTTAAAAATATGTATTAAACTGCTAAAGTAATTTGAATTTTTATTTTTGGTATGCTGTGAGTTTTATTGGTTTAATTTAGCACTTATTTTAAGTTTATTATTAACATTAGTTCTCGATTAATAGAAAATGCTCCCAAACCTCATATTTGAATGACTAATTTCTTAAGTGAAATGATTCAGATTATTTTGTGGCAGTTGTTAAAATTTAAGAATTCAATAAATGACATTTGAAGGTATACAAAGTATACTTAGATTAAGAATTTAAATTTTTCAGTGTAGAAACAGTATGTCCAAATTTACATAAGAACAATTTTTATGCTAATTACCTGAATCTTGTAATTACTTTTGTTCTTTAACTAATAGTTTTAAGATTAAATTGTATATTGGAGAATTATATTAAATTATATTATATTGGCTGGGAACTCCTTAGTTCACTGTTTATATTTTAACTTTAAATGATCTATTTGAATTAAAAATTCCTGTGTATAAAATAACTTGCTCTTCTTATTTGATTAATGTCAGGAATAGAAATGCTATAACTTAACTGATCATATTTCTAATCCAAACACAAAATGAATTGCTATAATGTACTTTATCAATTCGCAAGTGGACTCTTCAGTTGTACTAGTTATGCTGTGTGAAACTGACTTTCTTTTTCCTTTTTAGTACAAGTTATTTGAAAATACCACTGTTCAACAACATGTAAAATGTTTTTGTAGGGACATCAATGTTTTATTAATTGGAGACCCCTCTGTGGCTAAGTCACAACTTCTACGTTATGTTCTGCTCACAGCCCCAAGAGCCATTCCAACCACAGGCAGAGGATCATCAGGTGTTGGATTAACTGCTGCTGTTACTACTGACCATGAAACTGGTAAATCTATATAAATATAATAGTACTGTCTGTTGTATGTCATCGGGTGTTGGATTAACTGTTGCTGTTACTACTGCCATGAAACTGGTAAATCTATATAAATATAATAGTACTGTCTGTTGTATGTCATCAGGTGTTGGATTAACTGTTGCTGTTGACCATGAAACTGGTAAATCTATATAAATATAATAACACTATCTATTGTATGTCCATATGACTACTTTGCAGGGTGTGGATGAATCTTCATCAACATTTCACTAACAGTTCATTAAGTCCATGCAGGGGGTACATACAAATATTTAGTTTTGCATTTTGCAGTTTTTACTTGCATTTTTTACCACTACTTTGCATCCTGTAGATGGATCTTTATGAAATTTGGTATTGATGTTCATTGGGTTCATGGGGAGATGCATACAGATTTGCAATTTTTATGCCTGTTTTTGCATTTCTTACCACTACCTCACATCCTGTGAATGGATCTTCACCAAATCTGGCATGAAGGTTTGTTGGGTCCATGCGGAAGATACATTCAACTTTGTGGTTTCACATTTGTGTTTTGCAGTTTTTATGTTTGTTACAATTGCATATAAGGGAAGCAACTTTTCACGTACTAAGATAACCTTTCATTAATCATGAATTTGCAAAACTTCCATCCAGGGGATGGATACTCCAGCTAGTAGAAAAAAATATAAAAACTTTTAATACACATACTAAAGTTAGAAAGATATTTCTCCACCCAAAGAAACTTATGATTGACTTGAAAAATTTGAAATACATGTGAATTCAGTTTGGAACATTGGCATTAAGTAAACATTTATGAAAAGTTCATAAATATTCTGCATTTTGACAACTGAACTATTATATATATATATATATATATATATATGTGTGTGTGTGTGTG
>NW_013666520.1:365542-367122 GCF_000517525.1 Limulus polyphemus
CAACAGACACACACACACACACACACACACACACAAGAAAAAAAGGTTGGCTGTTAGTGCTACAAGCCATTTGCCTCCCCTCTAGTCAGCAGTTTAAAATTGGTGACAGTGGCAGGTAGCCTTAGTAGTTTTGCCATGTCAAAGACAGGTTTGGTAGCAATATTTCAATTATTTGTACGGTTGAAAAAATTGAAATTAGTAATAATCAGAAACACTAAGTTCAGTTAGTTGATTATTTTCATGACAATTGATATAACTGGAATTTTGATTAATCATTTAGTAGGTGACATTAATTGACGTAATTGCTGCTCATAGATTATTGATTATATAGTCCAGCTGTATGTTATAATACTGTATGTTGTGGAATTTACCGTTTTTAGCTATGCTTTCTAAACAAATAATAATTAAGAAATGCTAAAAATATTGTATTAAGTAGTTAAGCCACCAAATTTAGGAAAGTTGGAATAATGAAAAATAGTCATAATCTGAAATTCTAAATTAGATTGATTACTTTCATGACAAACGATGTAATTGGAATGTCAAATTAATTGATTATTTGAATAATTGAAACTCTAATAATTAAAAATATCTTTGATCAACCGATTGGATGTGATAATAACCTGTGTAATATCAGCTTATAGATAATTGATTATGTTGATTAGTCGATTGACTCACCATGCTCCAGTTTGCAATATTTGCTGGGAAGTGATAGCTAATGTACTTGAATTCCTATAATTTTTTGAATTACTTTCTCTAAAAAGAGGAATTCAAATCCTGGAGAGATCTGATGTATATTAAGATTTTTATTTAATAATTTAATAGTTACTATAGGTATGTTACTTTAACCCTTGGTTTTGTAACTTGCTTTTCATATATTTTTGATGAAGTTAAAAGCTTTCAATGCAATTAGATAAATAGTTATAGATTTTGAGAATAATATGTTTGAAACCTGGAAAATTAAACATCTACAAACTCATTTTTAGCTCTACAGACAGTCTGGTGTTTTGAAAAATATAGCATTATTTCGGTAAGTTTAATAAATATCATGATAGAGTTTGTATATTTCAAAATGATTAAAATGTACACCGGTATTAAATGTAGGTGAGCGACGTCTAGAAGCTGGAGCCATGGTACTAGGTGACAGAGGTGTTGTCTGTATTGATGAGTTTGATAAGATGTCAGACATTGATAGAACTGCCATCCACGAGGTTATGGAACAGGGTAGAGTGACTATTGTAAAGGCAGGAATCCATGCTAAGCTTAATGCTCGATGTAGTGTTCTTGCTGCAGCTAATCCTGTATATGGAAGGGTAAGTTCTGCTTTTAATTTCTAATTTAGTTTCTCATAAGATTTTTAATTTGAGTACATACATTGGTACAAGCTTTACTTAACTCTTTCAACACAGGCTCAGTCCCTGGGACTGACCTCATAACAATTGTGCGCTTGTTATAGTTTTCATGCTATTTTTAACTTTTAAATTAGTAAGCATGTGTTAACGAAATTTGGCAGGTTATCAGTAAACATTACAATGCTTTCATATGCAAAAATATCAATTTTTTTTTATTCAATCTTAAGGTTT
>NW_013666520.1:367432-374172 GCF_000517525.1 Limulus polyphemus
TATTATACATTATATATGTATATAGATTATTACTATTTAGATACAAGTTCCTAAACTTATTTTTCTTAAAACATAGAACAGTAAATAAAAAAAGTAAAGCAAACAATTATCTCTTCTAGTTATGACCTTTGTAATCGGTTGCTGCTTGACATAGGCTGCTAAGCCTTTTAAAGATTTTGCACGTGGAGGATATGAAACAAAAGAAATTTTTTTAGGTTTTATGTATACATTTGAAATAACCAAAAAATCATAAATTACTGTCCCGATACCATAGTATTCCACTATAGTTTATCACGCTTAGTAACTAAGCTGTATTTCAGTCTAAAAAAATATGAAATTTTGAGCAGACTAAAGACTCAAAGTACCTCTTTGAAATCTTGTTTTGAAAGCACGAGATCATGTTGTAATACTTAAAAATGGCTGATAAAGCCACTAGAGGACATTCTGAGCTTTCAATTGGTTATTCACATGGTATATACAGAAGTAAGTGTATATAAAGGAGCGTTTCCAAAAATGGAAAGAGGTGAGTGGGGCCACTGTTTGATTCAGCACGTGAGCAATATCACAGCAAATAGAAAAGATAGGAGGCTCTTATTTTATATTCAAGCTTGTCAAAACTGATAATTTGAGTTCCTAATTCCTACAAAACTATAGACTATTTTGACATCCAATTTGAACCAGTGCTACATTCAACATACCACGTGACACACAAAAATCGATGTTTAAGTTTTTTTAATATTTACTTCTAGATTAAGAAATTTAATAATGTATAATACTAAGATTTTTGATTAATCTATAGTTTGATACCAAACCTCTTGACATAAATTCAGAAAAGAGTAGTTCAATAAAATTTTGAATGTGAGGCAACAAACGTGATGACATGGCCTTTGACCCGTATCCTGTCTGGAAAGGGTTAAGCATAATATACAGTGTATTTAGTTTTGTATGATAAAAGTCATAATTTAAAAAGCACATGGTGTGGTTTGTAAATTTTTTTGTTAAGGTCGAGGCTCCCATGGATAGTTAATTCATCACTAGTTTTTATGGTACGAGTGTATAAAAATAAAATGTATTGCATTTACCATTGCAGTGTAAATTACAATATAAATTTTTGTATAATTATGATTCTTATATTTTCTTTCTACTCAGTATGACCAGTACAAAACTCCAATGGAAAATATTGGCCTTCAAGACTCTTTGCTGTCTCGTTTTGATCTGCTTTTCATTATGCTTGATAAGGTAAAAACATCTGATTGTTTGTTTTGTGTGAAATGACAGTTTTGGTTCTCATTAATCCTTTTCAGTGGTATGTACATCATAGATGTAGAGTATCTTTTCCCAAATATTCACGGAACCATAAAGTATACTGCAAAAACATGTTTAACCCTTTGACTGTGGCTTCTTGAAGTGGGTGTAGAATGTTTGCAAGCTGTACACTCCATACAGCACACACTCATTCAACTGCCAGAGGCAGACCATACCCTATATGTTGGATCAACAGTCAATGGGTTAAAAAAAACTTTACAGTTAATTTGTTTACTCTGCTTTATGGTGATGTAAAATGTTAAGATTTTAATGGCTCCATTTCATGGCTTAGAATATTATGCCAAGTTTTGTAATTTTTGAACTTAGTTTTGTTTTACTCGAATAGATTGACATGATTTTGTCAGCATACACAGACACATATACTTACACATACCTACATATATTCACTTGTATGCATACATTCTTTTTTTTTTTTTTTAAGTTAGAGTGCTCTGCTTCTGCCATTTAGACTTGAAAATAAAACAATGTACAAAGCCTGTCTGATCTGGAAATTATTTTATTATTCAGGATGAAAAAGTATAAACAATAAATTTAATATTTGGTAAAAAAACTGTAAAAGAAAATGTTGTGTTATTTTACTCCAGATGGATCCTGAAAGTGACAGAGAAGTATCTGAACACGTCATTAGGATGCACCGCTATCGTAAGCCTGGTGAGCAAGATGGGGAAGGTTAGTATTTGTAATTTATAGAATAGCCTAATAAATCAATCAAATGTTTCAAGATACTTTAGTCATTATACTCCATAAAATTACTTCTATATTTCTAATACTTTATTGTTTTTATCATAAGTTACCTATGTGATAATATGCTTTGATTTTTAAGTGGTTTTACCATATATTTTCTAAATAATGCTGTTGAAACTTAAATGACAAATACACTGTTCAACACTATTATTCATTTCTGTTCTGTACAAAGAAGTCTTTGCTTATAAAGACTTAGCACTGGTTGAATATGAAATGAAAACCATATGAATATGTAGCAAAATAATTTAATTTCTAATAACTCTTCATATTTTTCTTAGCTGGTTATTAAGGTTCATCTATGTTTTAAATTAGTATTTCTGATATTTTTTGAACTTTTTATTTCTAGCTACTCACATTAAGAGCTCAGCAGATATTTTGTCAACAAATGATCCTGATGCTGAAGAAGAAGGTACTGATACACCAATGTATGAGAAGTTTGATCCTTTATTGCATGGAAATCGACGTAAAAGGTAAGCAACTCAAGTATATTGATTATAAAAATATTTGCCTAAATATGTTAATTATGTTTTTATAAGAGTTTAAAGTAAATCATGATGAATGTAAGTTAGAGTGAATAATTTCCAACGATGGTAGGCTGCACTGTTCCGAGCAATGACTTGTTAATAGATTATGTCAAGTTCGTATTTCTCAACACAGATGTTTTCCATTGTGAGCTGTTTAAGTAAATATGTAGTGTAGCCTAAAGCTTGTCCATTACTGTAAAGACAAATTTCATTATCCTGTACAAGTCTGTTCAGTGTGGAAACACACTTAAAATGCAGCTTGCCACAGAAAGTTCACTCACTATTTATGTGTTACAAAGATGTCTCTTTTCTTGAGAAAAGAAATCATCAGTGCATAATTATTTTTGTATGCAAAAAGGAAAACAAAAGGTTGTTTTGAAGGTAAGAATTCAAATTTACCAATTTACACAACTTTTCAATGATTTTGATTTTTTTAAATTAAATTGTTCTTCACTCTCAAGTATCTAGTAATTGAATGTGATAAAAGAACAACAACCACTTAAAACTTTACACCCAAAGCAAACTCACATTATCTAAAAAAATATGGATATTTTGAAAGTACAATTTTCAAGTGAGCAAGATGTTTGTTCTTGAAAACTTAACGCTTTAGTTAATAAATTGTCTGAGTTTAAAAAATAGCTTAAAAATTGCATTTTCTTTATATATACACACACACACAATACAAACATTTCATCTTACTTTACCATTTGGTTAGTGCAGAACCTAATGTGTGCTTTTTTATGTGCCAAGGAAAAATTTGCCTGATCTAGAATGTTTGCGGAGAAAGGCTAAGAAGTGTATCATTCTAAAAAAATATATACATCCTTATTTTTTAAAAAAAAGTGCTTAGGTCTCAACTTTTGTGAGTAATTAATTTACATCATTGTTACATGTTAAGGTATGCCAGTGATTTGCTTCAGAAATGACTGGGGAAAAAACGAATAGGATTATGAAAAATTAACATGATATATGACAAAGTTGGATATTCTAAACAAATAATAATGTCTTTTTCAGAATTATTGTGTTTGCTTTTTAATGCTGATGTGAGTGATATCTTTATGAGGAAACAAGTGAAAACTGTTATAGTGGTTCTCTCATTTGAATACTAAGCTTTAAAACATAACTTCAAGCAAGAAAATAAATAACCTCCAGTGTTAGAGAAAATTTTTGAAAGTAGTGTCCAAAACATTTTTCTACACTGGGGCAAAAGGATCAGATTTGTAGCTTTAATATAGCCTGTAATTATTTGAAAAGTTGAAACTGTAAACATACCAATGATGAGTATTCAAAACCACCAACTTAGGCTTAGCATACTAATACTGAAGGAAAAACTTTTTAACAATTCTAATAATTTGAAGAAAGATATTCAAATAGTAACTAGTACGTTTTCAATTTTTGATATTATACATAATTGAAAGGACATTTTTTAAAACTTTATTCTGATATAAAGTATTTTATTAATATTGTAATTTAAATAATCATATCATTAAATGTGGCTACAGTGTGCAATATTTTTATGTCAGGAAGGTTTTGAGTTACTGAAGGTAGAAATTTTAGCATGCCACTCGTTGTTGCATGTCAGTACCAATGAGGATTATTTATATAGTACCACAGCTTATCAGGTGAGCTGGGTTGCAGTATGTGAAATTATAAATGATGTAGTGTCACATCTATGATGTAATCATGCTCCACCAGTATAGGAATTACACAACCTAAGGCTCTGTCTTGTAAGTGATCATTGAAATAGCATTTAAAGTCTTAAAGAATTTGTAATCTGTCTGATGTGAAAATCTCTTGTATTCAGTAAAAGACTGTGTGCAGAAGTGTGCTAGATCATTATATAGTGGAAATGTTATAGGACTTTTATTGAGTTCAGTAAAGGATAACATTATTAAAATTGTCCGTAAGTGTCCTTAGTTCATTTTTGAGAAAAAGTACTACAAAGAATTATTTTATTATTTCAGTCAAAATTACTTAACTAGATTAGTTTCATTAAAGAGTTTTTCTTGAAGATTAAATATTTCAACTTTAAAAAAATCTGCTAGTTTCATGCAAAAAACTTTTTTTCTACAAATAATTACCTTGATTGTTTTTACTGGCAGGTTAAACTGTTGTTAGTTTAGTTTGTTTCCAGACTGTGTTATTTCAACCTTAGTGTGTTTGAGTTATTAATCAATATTAAACCATAACATTTATTAGTAGTTTTATTCAGTAAAAAGAAAACTTTAAACTTTGTGAAGTGTTTATTGTTTTTTGGATATATGAAATGTGGTACAATTTAAGATAGTATTTAATAATAGGATAAAAAAATACATTTATCTTTGCAGAAGGAATTAAAATATGAAATTTGGTTAACTAGTTATAGAATATTACATCTATTATCCATTTTTGCATTAAATTAAGTTTAATTTTTGCAATTAGTGCAAGCATCAAGATAAATGTAAACCTCGACCACATTGCTACAAACTTTGTGTCATTGTTATTCATTTAAACTGGTGATGTATACATCTTATTAAAACTAAATTGAAAGTGATCCATATATGAAGAAATTGGTGAAAGAAAGGCATCTCAAACTCTATATACTCCCTCTCTGTTGTGTTAAGAGGATTAAGATGTGTATTTCTAACAAATCAGTAGATTTCAAGAAATAAATTATTAACTGCTATAGGGAGAAGATTGTAAGCATCCAGTTCATGAAAAAGTATATTCATCTTGCTAAAGGAATGAAACCTACTCTGACAAAGGAAGCCTGTGATTGTATTGCAGAAGAATATTCACGTCTTCGCTCTATGGATGTGGAACATACAGACTTAGCCCGAGTAAGCAGTTAAACTGTACCACAAATGTTTAAGTACAGAATAATTTTACGACTTATATCAACATTATAAAAGTCTGCCCGAATATTGTAATTTCTCTCTACTTGTTCTTATACTTTGATAATCTCGTCTTTTTTTTTTTTTCTTTTGCAATGTCAGAAAACACGTAGGTTCAAGAAGTCTTAACATAAAACAATAAGAACCATATAATTAGAGAGCTTTCAAAAGTACTTGGGTTATAGGGTTGTTATTGTTTTTTTTTTTCTTTTGCAATATTTTTGTTGGTATTCTTTCGCTATAGGACAACTATATTGTATGGAATTCTGTTTCGTCACTGACTTCTTTAAGTTTAAAATTTGTATGTTTGAGTACCGAATATGTTTAATGTTTAATATTACTTTTTTTCAAATTCAGTGATAAACTTCATTAATCAATAATCAGTTACATTGACTAGTGTAAAGTGAAAGTATTAATTAATCAAAATTTCAATTAAATCAATTAATATCATGAAAATATTAAACTAATGTTTCTGATCATTACTGTTTTTAATTATTCCAGCTACCCAAGTAGTTGAAATATTGCCATTATGATTTCTCATTATTTTTTATTAATTCAAGTTTGTTCAGTTTTATCAATTAGTGTTACATCTCCCAAAAATAATCAGTAATTGAAATTAGTGTTTTCAGTTATTACAATTTTTTATTTTTTCCACCTATCGAAGTCTCAATTTAATTAATCAATTAGTTCATTGTAATTAGTTAATGAGTCTGATTTATTTAATAGCAAATTTCACTAATTGTCCAGCTCTAGTTTCAAAGCTTAAATTTGATGAAAATTACATTATATTGATATTTTTTATATTTCTGTTGATTGTACTTTTTGAAATAATTTGAATGACAAATATTTAATGTATATGAACTATTCAAAATATAAAAGATCTTTCTGGTTGCAAGTTGTATTAATGTATAGGTACAGGTTGTGTATCTTAAAGGAACAGTTTGAACAAGTGTAATGTTGAAATAAAGATTTCTAGCAATGAGGTTTTATTAAGAACTAGACCACCATGACCCATTGGGTCAACCACTATTCAGAGGTAATGAAGAATTCAAGCTAATTTCAATATTGCACCGAAATGAAGGTTTATTTTGATATAATTTAATTGAATATTTCAATCCATTCATGATATTCATAATTCAAGAAAAGATATTTGATTGTTGATCGGGAGTAAAAGGAAAGACCATTTCATCTTTCAAAAAAGTGAAGTAAGAAGTTTCGTAAAGAGCGCAAACGGTAGTGTGAATGATTTTTTGACTGAGAAAATAAGCAAACA
>NW_013666520.1:374521-381042 GCF_000517525.1 Limulus polyphemus
AAGAGCGCAAACGGTAGTGTGAATGATTTTTTGACTGAGAAAATAAGCAAACAAACAATCTGAGTTTTAGTATATAGATAGATTCTTCAAGATCTTGTTTTTGTCATCTTACGCCTTTTAATGCAGATGGGAACATTGGCAGGGAAATAATGTAATAGCCAATGCTCGGCGAGAGGTTTTCGTTTATAAAATTTTGTTGTTCTTGACTTGATTTTTACTTTATTAGCTCATCTCCATAGTTACTATTTGCAAATAGTCAATAATATTGTGAGTCCATTTTATTGTTGTTCTTTCTATGTGCCGTTATAACATATTTTCATCTCTTCATTTAATTTCTGTTTTGCATATGTTGTATAGAAGATATTTTAAAGTGATTCA
Source organism: Limulus polyphemus (assembly GCF_000517525.1). Taxonomy (NCBI): domain Eukaryota; kingdom Metazoa; phylum Arthropoda; class Merostomata; order Xiphosura; family Limulidae; genus Limulus; species Limulus polyphemus. The sequence continues at coordinate 374,900 of NW_013666520.1, forward strand.
TCGGGTGGAAAACGAATAGATAGATAGATAAGCCGATATATGGCGCCATCTAGTGTACCTAAATTCATCTAGAAATTTTCATAAAAGTCACCCGAAAAATGGGGCTAACTCATTAACCCGTGGCCCGATTTTAACGAAACTTGTTTTGTTCTGTTTCTATTCTCATTCCATTACAAATATGGCACTAATGTGTGCCGTTTTTGCTGTATTTAATTACAGACAAGCACATACACACAAACAGTCTCAGTTTTAGTAGTATATAGATATCTCGTGTAGGTTAAGGTTTCTAACTAATTATAGATATGTTCACAGCTTTGAAAGCTACTGGAATCTAATGAAAATCATCATCATCTGATGGTTAAGTTACACATTTTTCAACACCGTCCACTTCTTCAACGATTGTTTTTTTATTCAAACACGTCATTTTGCTTATAAGTAGTTTCAAATATAGTGATGGTATTGGTGGGGAAGTTTCCTTTTGTTTAAGAAGTTTTCAGACGTTTTAATTCTTACAGACACAACCAGTTACAGCTCGTAGTTTAGAAACCTTGATTCGTATTGCAACTGCTCACGCCAAGGCTCGTTTCTCCAAATCTGTTGATCTGGAAGATGCACAAGCTGCTATAGAACTCTTACAGTTTGCATGTTTCAAAAAAGTAATGGAGAAACCCAAGAAACGTCATCGAAGTGAAGATGATGAAGATGAAAGTGAAGATGAAGAACAACGACCAAAGAAAACAAAAAAAACGTACAGTTTCTTTCTTTTTGCATAATTTTCCCATCATTTCTTAACTTATATATTTGAAAATAGAATAATTTTCAAATTAAAAGAGTTTGTAGTTTCATAATTTCTGGTGTCATATGAATAAAGTTTTCTTAACATTAACAGTTCATTTTTATTCAGAGGTAACTTTATTATATTGTAAAATACTTTGAGAGGTGGGGGGTGTATTGTGAGTGGTGGCTAGAGCTCTTTGAACTTTAATAATCATTGCTTTTTGACTGCATAAAAACTGTAGAAGTTAAGTCTAGAAGTAACACGACTTAGCTGCTATAAACTGTATATGTTTTGTAATATTTATTCATTCAGTTGCATGTGAAGTATAATTTGGTCAACATTCAGATTTTTGGTTCACAGACGAGTTACAGACACAGCTGATCGTCATCCACAGAGAAAGCCCGGAGATGAAGGATATGATCCTTATGATTTTGATGCCTCTGAAGAGAGAGAAACTCGTGGTAATTATTTAACTGTTACACTGAGTGTTGTACATTTTCCTCAAAAGATACGTAATCTTTACTTCAAGACAAATTTCTTTTTTCATCACTATGTTAAGTCTTGTTAGCATTTTAAATGAATAATTTGTCAGTCTTTTGCATGACCAGTTCTGTATAGCTTCAGCATTGTAGTTCCATGTGTCATTGGTGGTTTTATATCTGTAAAGATTTGGTGCTTTATGTACTCTTGTGTTTATTTTATACAAGCATATTTTATCCACTACTTAACTCTCAGTCCAATATGTTATCTGTACACTTCCACTTCTAAGCAAGTCATAACTCAGTTGGATTCACACTGTAAAGTAATAGTTAATACAGAAATATTGGGGAGTAAAATTCCATACATTAATTTTGTAATTAATGTCCAATTATATGTCATACAGGATATATTTATCCTTTTTCTTTTTCACGTAACAAGTTTGAATTTGATGTTTTTTTCCTAACCCTGGACAAGTTTCTGTTGATTTCTTAATTATATTCAACAACATTTGAATAAATATTTAAATATTGTTGCTTAAATGATGCTTTGAATTTTTCAGGATTACAGTACGTATGCTTTTAGAGTGTTGCTCTAAAATCGAAGATGTCTGCTGATGTAACAGAATATTTCTTTTAAAATACATATAAATAGTGTTTAAAAGTCTCTATATAATGAAGAAACAGCTTACCTATCAGTTAATCATCCATTGTTTTCCTCTTTATTAGCAACAGATAGTAGACAACCAAGACAGCATGATAGTCAGGAAAAGGATAAAAAAGATGAAGCTCCTTCAAGTACCACTGTTGTTCTGCCAGAAGAAAGGTACATCTTATTATTGGTTAATTTTTTTTAATACAATTTTTTCTTATTTAAAAATGTATGTGAAATGAAGAAGCAACTTGGATGTTTCCCACCAAGCATAATATTCCACGTTGTATGTATTAAGTTAATCCAAACAATGTTCAATATGAGAAAAGAAATAGATAAGCTTATTTCTAACAATGATATAACCTGTTTCATTTTACTTGTTCCAAGTCTGACAGTTTGTTTTCTTTAACGTGCAAAGTTGCACAATGGGATATCTGCACAGTATTCACTGCAGGGATCAAACCCTAAATTTTAGCATTATAAGCCATCGTGCTAACCTTTGAGCTACTTGTAGGCAAATATCAAAAAATGTATACAGCTGATGACTTCTAAATTTATAAGGGCTACACTTGAAAACATAGTGTAGCCTTTTAGTGTAAATGTAATGCATATACTGATGGTGACTCGGTAATATCATCATTTTTGTTCACTGTTTTTTTTTCTTGTTATAGGTTGAAACTTTTCAGGTCTTTGCTTGTGAAGCTTTTTAAGAAAGAGCATGCTCAATCTCTTGCTATGTCTCGTTTGATGGAGTTCCTTCCTGAAGAAATACAGACAGATCCCTTCACTGCAGAGGAAGTAAATTTAGCGTTAGAGAAGATGCAAGATGCCAACCAAGTTATGGTTGCTGATAACATAATATTCTTGATCTGAGAAAGATGTATGATACTGTTTTATATATAAATGTATGAGTAAACTTAGTTACTTCTTTGTTCTGAAGAAGTAAAACCATTCAGAAGCTCATATATAATTTAGGAATGAAAATTTGTCTCAGATAAAACTGTAATTATTGTCAAAATCAGAAAAGCTTGCTAAAAATAATTCATCTGAAAACCAAGTAACTTAAGAAGTTTATAGCATGCTATAACCTTATGTATGTGTTATTAAAATCAGAGTATTGTATTATTAGTGTTAATGAAGTACTCTGCTTTTGATAACATGTATACGAAGTTATAGTGCTATTGTTATTAATGAATGTGAATTGAAGTTATTTTAAAATTACTGGTAAGTTATAGATAGGTTTTGAAAAACAGTGCCTGCTCCATTCTACTTTAAGATTCATTGTATAATTCTTAAAAGTATTTTTGTTACTATTTGGAATAAAACTTTTGTAAGATCCAATATAGCTCTGTAGTTGTATTTGAAATTAATATAATAGAGGTAAATTTACATATTTATTCACTGGTGAACTAATTGCAAGATTAGCAAATTACGTATGAAATTTAACATTTTTAAAAATGTTTTGTAAATGCTTGATTTTCATGGATATAGGAATGTTTTATCTTTCATAAAAAATAGTAAAAAGAAGGTTCAGAAAATATGTTTACCAGAATATAAGTATCCAGATGTAGCTTTTGCTGATTGTATCATGTTGGGAAAATTCGGGAATTTATTTATTGGGTTACTTTAATTGATGTCTGATATCATTAAGTTTAAGTTTGCAAGCACAATATTAATTTGGAAAAGCATTTCAATATTGTATGCTTATTGGTTTGATATTATGAAGCAGTTTAGTCATAATATCACTGTATTGTTTTGGCAACTTTCAAGCATAGCTTTGATAAGCTTAACCAATATTTCCATTAAAAAAAGTAAATTGTATTATTTGCATTAGTAATGAACTGATTGTAATCTACACATAATTTTACTTTTGACAATGAAGCTAAATCCAACTGCTTTAGAACATCACAAGATTTTCTGTAACAAATATATTCAAAGAAGTTATTTCTTTTTTTAATACTTAACAGCAGGAAGACAATTTCAAAATAGCCATAAATTTGGAAAACAAGCTTAAGATAAACTTAGTACTTTTGCAATGTGCATAATATTACAGTCTTGTTTTTTTACTGGAATTGATTGGTATACATAAATATTATTCGTCTTTTTATTTTTTTTAATGGTTAGAAGTCGCCAACAAAATATATTTGGTAGTGGTAATTCTTGAAAGCTGGGAAAGCAATGGAGGATATTAAACCTAACATTTTTTTTCCACACTTAAAAAAAAAAAGTGCTACTGTATAGGGTTAAGACAAACATTAAAATCAAAGCATGCAGTTACCAGAATGGATTAAGATACAAATGTTGGATGATTTACAAATTTTTCTTCAGTTTTGTTGGTCACTTTTTTTTCTTTTTGAAATTTTGTCATAAAAGATTTATTAAAGACCATGTACTTGATTACCTGAGTATCAAAGTTGGTTATGCATAAGATTTTGTTACCAAACTGACAGAAGATATTCAATCAAGGAGAAAGGAAATAAACAGTAGTTATAAATAAGAATATGACATGAAATAAGTTTCAACAGGTGTATAAGAACTTGTAACTATAGTGAAACACAAACTGCAACATTTAAAAACAAATTCAAATGTTACTAGAGAAACAAACGGGTCATACACACTGTAAGATATACCAAAACCAAGTGGTGAAGAAACTTTTTATAGTATTACTAGAAGTGGAATCCATGTACTGATTTATGTTGATTAATAGTTTTATGTTTTTGCCTTGTGCGATGCCTAGTGTAAAGAACTGACAAAATAACAATTACCAATAACATTACTTTTCTTTATAAAATATGTAGTAATTATTAGGATTAATTGCACTGTAGCTAACAAATCATGGACTGCAAATAACTTGGTGCATAAATAGTTTATAAAACTGTACAGAACATACTAAAGCAGTATATTTTAATCCTGTTTTTACAAGGAAATTGGACGAAATCAATTTTTTCCTATGCAAAATACATGGAAAACGTTACAAGTAATTAGTGGGATTAATTGCAAAACTTACGGTACTTGGGTGACTCGTATTATACTAGGGAACCTGTAACCAACAAATTCATGGACCCACAAGTAATTTGGTGCATAAATACATTTAGAAAAAAAAAATGTTTCAATAGCTTATAGGATTAACGAGTAAGTGTGCATTTCTGATTGATACCAACAATTTTAACAGAAATAAGCTGAACATAAGATGCAGTTAAGTGTTTGAAATGAAATTGTAATGGCTAATGTTAATTACTTATAACTCGTCATATCTTTTTCGTCTGAAATAGTTAGCTTCTTCAGTTTCATGTGATTTTGTTGAATTATCTTTCAATTTTTACCTGAAGAATAAAGCTGGAAATAATATAATTTAAAATTTTTTACAATTTTGATTTTAGTGTAATATTTTCTGAAATGTGTAAAAGAATTTCTTAGCTTAAGAGCAACAATTAGAAATTCGTTAATAAATATGTAGGTCTTAAAATTAAGTATGTCTTAGTGACAAATTTTAACATTTAAATACAACGTACCAAGAATGGAGAAACTAAAGCTTTTATTATTTCATGGAAAGCCCTGTATTGGAAAAATTGCCAACTTTGTTAAGATGTAAAAGTTCACTATATCTAAATGACAAAATAATATTAAATATTAATCATATTTTGAACTTCCGTGTTTTGATTTCAACTGTTTAAACATTTTCTATAAGATGTTTAAGCCGTATTGACGATTAATGAAAATTATTTTCTTAAGTTTCGCTTCTGAATTCAAGAAATCATTCTCAACCATGAACCCTCTTATTTTATTGGTTATTGTGAAACTAAGTTTTCATAACTTATTAGTAAACAATGAATAAAGAAAATGACTTCTGTACAGATGGTTTAGTACGTTATATTATTAGGTCGTCAAGAAATTAATGTCGCTTTTTTAGATGAAAAAAACCCGAACAACTTGAACATCAAAACAAAACATTTATTAAATGAAATAGTCTCCATTCTTATCGATGATGCTTTTCCATCGCACAGTCAGGTTGGTACTGCCCTGATTAAAGAAATCACTTGGCTTTGAAGCAAACACATGTCGATGTCATCTCTAACACCTTCCACATTTGCATACGTTTCCCCATTAAGATGGTGTTGCAGCGAACAAAAAAGATGGTACCATATCGGGAGAATATGGTGGGTGGGGAAGAAGGGCGTTTCTGATGAAGGGCTTGATTTAAACGTTCCAGTTCCTGACTATAGGTCTCTGCATTGAC
>NW_013666520.1:381320-385984 GCF_000517525.1 Limulus polyphemus
TCATCGGAAAGTTAGTGAGGCACCCAAACACCTTTATGGAGATTTCCCATATTCCTTCGATGTTTACATATTGTTTCATAAGAGACATGCAATTTCAGGGTCATTTCACAAGTGTGTTGCCTTGGGTTAGATTCAACAAGCGTTTTCAGAGCATCAATATCAATTCCATCATGTCGGCCATCACAGTTTTTAAGGTTAAAGTCACCTGAACGAAATTTGCTGAACCATCGTTGACACTTACGAACGTTCAAAACATTTCCATAAACTTCTTTGATATTATTTATGGCTCCAGAGACGTTGCTTCCCTTCTTGCATTCAAACAGCATTACATTCCGAATGTGTGTCTCGTCGTGTGCCATCATTATAAGAGATTAGAGTATACTAAACTTTACACATTATATAGGCTACACTAACGTGACGCTTAGGCGATTTGTTTAACTATTATACGTGATGTACGTTTTTTTGGGGGGTGGTTAATAAAAGTGTGCCAAAACGCGACATTAATTTCTTAACGACCTAATAAAATGATATTGAATACGTAAATTACGTGACAGTCACAAAAGCTGTAAAGTCACGGTTTAACATAATGCATCAGAACTACGTTTTCTTATTGTTTTGTGGTTACTAGGTAGTTTGAAGCCACATGGGAAGAGTGTTTAACAGCTTTTGCCGACGCAAGATATCCATACAGTCTGATCATAAATATGTATTTAGATCGGGGATTTAAATTTTCCAAGGCAGGACTATCTGTTGTACTTAATATGTATTTAGATCGGGGACTTAAACTTTCCAAGACAGGACTATCTATCGTACTTAATATGTATTTAGATCGGGGATTTAAACTGTCCAAGACAGGACTATCTATTGTACTTAATGGCATTGGAAAACAAAGAAATATGGATCAATTTTGGAAACAAGGACTACCCAGAAAGAGACCTGCAAATGCGGCGTCTTGTAACAGATGAGAACCCACAAACACAGACATTCACCAGGAAACAATACGAAACATAATTAAGAAGAATCTCGGTATGGAGAAGTGTCGCAAGCCACGTTCACGATATATCTATTCAACTATCTCGTTGAATTTCAGTGCGTTTGAACTGTTGGAACGGACGCTTGAAAATAGTTGTATTTGTACACTACGTGGATTATGGAAAACCTGCAGAGATGAGTGATGTGTTTTAAACGTTACAGCTTTTTGCAGTGGAAACTTCACTGCATGGCTATCGCTAATATGCTCGTCATCAGATAGGACATGTCGACGATATTTTAGTTTTATCAAGAATGGTTAACTTTCATCAATTTGGTGGTTGTTCTTAATAATATGACATACCTTATAAAAAATCTAAAAGAATCAGGATAATTCCATACTTAAAATATATGTTGGAATCATTGGTACGAGCTTCAATATTTTATAAAAAATAATTGGAAACTGACAGTTTAATAGAAGTTGGCCAAGTAAAGAAAGTTTGTACAGAGTATATTTCAAATGACTAGATTTTCTTTGGTAAATTCTACTTAAAAAACAAAATTTTTCATAGGTATCTTCGTTTAAATCTTGTTATTGAAATTAAAGAATAATGACATAGTAAACAAGTTACAGCAATTTTGTAACACGAACTGTTAATGACTCACTATTTGTAGTTTGTATTATCAGTTGAACTTATTATTTAGATCTGTTTTATACAAACATTTCTGTATCTATAAACTGTTCAGCGCGAGAGTTACTTTGTTGATTTTTTTTTCATAAGCAAGAACAAGTGTCCTACCACAGATAATGATAAAACAGATGAGGCTAAGTTGTCACGTTAGCTAGCCCCTAAATGCCTAAATTTTTAATGAATTTTCTAAGATGTTTTGTAGGTTATATTCAGAAGCATAAATAACAGCGAGGTTGCCAATTTACTGAATCTTTGTAATCAAATCAAAGTGAATTATAAAAATCCCAACCGATTCTTACTGTGATTAGAGTTTATCTTAGTTCTGACGCTTCAGACTTGTCTTTCACACCATATTTTTGTTACTGACTTAGCCTAAATATTACACAGCTGTAACTTGTAATATAATATAATTAATCAGTAAGGAAACTATTATTTCAAATTATTTCCATAAAAATGTATTTTAGTTTTACCAAGAGCTATTGATTAGAACTAAAACTGTCACATGTTTAAACATCATAGAAAGATACCAGCCTCCATTATTTGGACATAACTTACTAAAAGGTGAAATGCAGGTGTTTTTTAACTGTTAGTCATACCTGTGTAAAGACATCTATCGGCTGTTTTCTAAATTGAAGAAAGGCATAAAAACGAATGCCCACTGCCACCAGGTGCTGAGAAGCAAACCACTTAATACCTTGTGTGATTAATTCCCAATATGCACTTTTTACGTCATTTATTCAAACAACAACAAAAAGACAATTCTTAAAAGCTAATCCGACATTTGATCGCGCTTAGGTTGATTTGTACAGCTAATAATGACCAACGAGTTTGTGTATTAAAGTAACAAATAGCTAAAAGATAATAAACCCGGCTTATTCTCTTCATCATTACAAACACATGTATTGTTTTAAATCAACAGCTAGTTCGCAAGAAATGACACGAATATACAGTTTTCACTCAGCTTTGAAAATGTGATTAGTTGCACTTCACATGTTATTCCCAACCAAGTATAGACCATTTTTTTTGTCCTCCGGTAGGACAGCGGTGAGTTTCTGGGCTTACAACGCTAAAATCTGGGGATCTCTAAAACAAACAAATTTTTAGATTGAAAATTAGCTGTTCTCATAAACAGTTACAGCACTATTAACATTGCTTGTACAGGAACAAAAATGCGATTTTGGTCATCGGTCTTTTTTTTACCCATATAGAAATATATTTTGGTCAAAAATGAATAATAGCTTAACAAATTGACACAATGCATACATACAACAAAATACAAGCAATATTGAAATCCTTGAAAATGTATGTTACCAGCTCCCTTGGTGTCACATTCACGTTTCGAACTTTTAAGATACAGGCGAGTTTGTTCTTGGGTTGGATGGGTGCCTAAAACATGGTTCGAAAGATATTAGTCCTTATAAAGAGAAAATCAAAATGTTTCTGATCGTGGAGTGGTTGACAACAACTTTAAGCTGAGCATGTTCTTATGCAATTAAAGACAAGTCATTTACATAAGTACAAACCTTCATCAATTTCTGAAATAAAAAGCTATGCTAGCTAAGCAGAAGCAGCGAACGTTTTTGCCCAATTGTCAGGATAGCGACAGCAAGACGAAAACTTTATGAACAGTGCAGGTCGGGATGGAGATGTCTTTGCCAGCGATATAGCACATGATGAAAATAGAATCAATAACACGGCAAAGAATTTGAGAGTTTGCGCTGATAGCACTATATTGCCAACCGAATGTTGCATTAGTAAGAGCATTACCGATCTCTCTTTGTTTGAAGTTAAGCACAAAGCTACACAATGGGCTATCTGTGCTCTGCCCACCACGGGTATCGAAACCCGGTTTCTAGCTTTGTAAGTCCGTAGGCATTCTGCTGTGCCACTGGGGGCTCTGACCTGTCAACATCAAAGGTTGAGTACCTAGGTGTGGTAAAGATGTTCAACTTAATCATTTGGCATTTCAGGGGAAGTCATTTGTACGTAAATACATTCACTTACGATTGATGAATATTCTTACCAGACATATCTACCATATACATTAATGTATCTCTTTAGATAAATAACATGATATCTAGTACTCAAGAGCTGTTAAAAAACAAAACAAAAAACAGGTGGATTGAGCTCTTGTGAATATGAAGATGCAAAATAAACGGCTTAGGCCCCCAGTGGAACAGCGGTATGTCTGCGGACTTACAACGTTAGAAACCGAATTTCGATATGAATGATTGGCAGAGCACAGATAGCCTTTTGTGTAGCTTTGTGCTTAACTACAAATAACACAAAAAACAAAATAAACGACTCAAATACAAAAGAATTATTTCCTCAAATGTATTTATTTATAGGATTTTTTTTTGTAATTGATAAAATGCTCCACATATTTGGTTATTTTAAAAGATAGTAGGAAAGTTAAACACTCCAACAATCAGAGCAGTTAATATTATGTTTTATTATTCTTACAAGTTACAGTTTTTGCAGTAAGAAATAATATTTTTAAAACAGGTACAACATTTCGATCACAGGTGCGATCATTCTCAAGTCCACAAGTTTTAATGATAAAGATTTTAGCATTTAAATCAACATTCAACAATCTAACAATGTATTTAAATTTTAGAATTGATTGTGGTTACTTATGCATGTGCATATCAACCCGCGTGAATTGACAGATTATTTATTTATGGCCAACAGCAAAAACAAAAAGTGAATAAATATGAAAATGTAGAAATGTGCGAAATATTTGCATAAGATTAGGAACCTCTGTGGAAATATCGGACAAAGACATTGTCATGATGTATAAGACTGTTTGGTTTATGTATTATTGATTAATTTATATTTGTGAGTGAATATTTTATTAGTTTTAAGTTTTGTTATAATAAGAGTTGAAAGTAGACGATTGTAGAAGGTTTTGTTAACAACTAACTGGTGTAGAGAATATAGAAAGTGGCCAGACGATTATGTAATAAAGCTATTGTTACGTCCCCGTTTGTTAATTAACTTTCC